>NW_013954131.1:26793-30472 GCF_001266775.1 Austrofundulus limnaeus
TATATATATATATATATATATAAATTAGATTTAATATTTAGTAAAAATTACTAACATGTAAGAACAGTGAGCTAAATAACAATACAAAGGAGGTGGAAAATTTTGAACTAAGGTTTTACTGTACAGTCAGTCAGAAAGTGAGCTACCGTAAATAATGAAAACATGTTAGTGGCATTTCTTTCTTAAAAAACTATGGGTCATTGGAAATACAAAATATAAAGAAAACTAGGGCTGAATTGGGACTTTTGCACCTATTCATCTATCCATCTATCTATCTTTCTATCTGAGCCAATGGGAGGGCTTAGGTGAGATGACATCACCCCTCCCATTGGCAGTATGACCTCAGCTTACACCATCATGAATTCATAATGAGCCTCTCTCAGCATCCAATCAGCTGCAGCCTGGTTTATCAGGTAATGAGGCCTGATGGCATGCAGCCAATGGGATTTCAGCTCACAGATCACAGCGTGGCGTTCAGAGGGAATCAATAATGTACACACACACAGAGAGAGAGAGAGAGAGAGAGAGAGAGAGAGAGAGAGAGAGAGAGAGAGAGGATGGCTGTACCGACAGTAAATGATGAGGCCCAGAGGAAAATAGAGTACAGGAGAAATGGAGAAGCTTGTACACAGTTTCATAAAAAAAAAAAAAAACATAAGAAATTTAAAAAAGTGAGAGTGGAGTGAAAAAGAAGATGATGACCTCATTGTTTTGGATGTGAATCACCAACTCCAGCTGTGAGTCATCAAAGTCATTTAAAACCCAATAAATTAAGTCAGACCAATAAAAGCCAGCTTGAATTCACTGGACACCTACCGTCACATCTGTAAAAGCTTTCAGAAGAGTCATCCACTCCTTTATTACTTTACTGTTTATATAATATAGAGATTGAGTTTAGTCATAACTTGAAACAGGAAAGTGGTTTGAACGCCGTACATGTGGAAAGACGTGTAACAAYTTGGTAATTTGGCTCAAAACATCCCTAATCAGATTATTTTACTATTATCACTACTTCTTCTTTTAAGTTACCCCACAAGACAAGTCAGAACGACCAGTCACGGTTAGGGAAAACTCCACCCACACACCATCTCCATCAATCATGGTTATGGCCATCTCCACTCATACACCAACTCTGCCAATCACAATTAGGGCAAACTATGCCCACACTATGACCTCGACCAATCACGGGTAGTGACCAATCACTCTGTCTACATCAAGATGTCTACCAGTCACAACTAGGGCCAACTGCATCTACATCAAGATGTCTACCAGTCACAACTAGGGCCAACTGCATCTACATCAAGATGTCTACCAGTCACAACTAGGGCCAACTGTGTCTACATCAAGACCTCCGCCAATCACGGGTAGGGCCAACTGTGTCTACATCAAGACCTCCGCCAATCACGGGTAGGGCCAACTGTGTCTACATCAAGACCTCCGCCAATCACGGGTAGGGCCAACTGTGTCTACATCAAGACCTCCGCCCRTCATGGGTAGGGCCAACTGCATCTACATCAAGATGTCTACCAGTCACAAGTAGGGCCAACTCTGTCTGCATCAAGACCTCCGCCAATCTTGGGTAGGGCCAATTGTGTCTACATCAAGACTTCTGCCAATCATGGGTAGGGCCAACTCTGTCTACATCAAGATGTCTACCAGTCACAAGTAGGGCCATCTCTGTCTACATCAAGACCTCCGCCAATCTTGGGTAGGGCCAATTGTGTCTACATCAAGACCTCCGCCAATCATGGGTGTCATTGTGATAACGTCCAGCTTTTAGAAAAACTAGTTTTGGCAATCTTACTGCTGTCTGGAGACATAAAGAAATGCAATTCTCTTCACATTGTGGGAATACTGTAACTGAGAAGATGCCGACAGCAGGAGGAGGGTCCTGCTGCAGTTGTGGCTACGGTCGCTCTGGTACTGGTACCATTCAAACAGCGGGAACAGCTGATCAACATGTGAGGTCAATGTTCGCTACGTAAGAACTTTTTCAGCAAATGTGTTTCCATCTATCCTTTTGCGCATTAACTCTTTTTCGAAAAACCCAAAAACCACCTCAAGCGAGCGTATCAACTTTTTTGCAAATTAGGGGAAGTTTTTTCGAATCACGCCGTTTCCATTCACCTTTTCTGATGCGATACTTCAAAATGTGCATTAAAAACGATGGAAACATGGCTAATGATGAATTGACCTTACACTGTCTTTCTCCTCCTGGTTACAGCCCCAGAGGTGGTACCTTTTATGTCAGACATCAGAATGTCACCAACTTTGTTTATACTACAGCCAGAACACATCGAAAATACACACCAACTTTTTGTCTGTTTTAAACGTTACGGCTGCAATGATTAGCAAGTATAAAAATACAAAACTGGATCTAACATTCAGTTAATCATTTACAAAATTTCCTTCACTCTACTTTTGAAGAGCTGCAGGACGTATATGCAAATATAAATACTGTAGTTTTAGCATCTAATGTTTGTTTTTAGGTTGAATCCCTTAAGGATCAACTTTGCAGCCTTTCAATTCCTCTGGATGGCATTAATCTGGCCTCCAGTTCTAAGAAACTTGGTGTTATTTTTGATCAGGACATGTCTTTTAACTCCCACATTAAAAATGTTACCAGGACCGCCTTCTTCCACCTGCGTAATATCACTCAAATTAGAAACATCTTGTCCAAAAATGATGCAGAAAAACGGTCTAGACTGGACTATTGTAATTCTTTATTATCTGGGCATCCAAAAAACTCTCTAAAGCTGGGTTCACAGCAAACGACTTTTAAGCAGCAGGAGCATCGGGTTTACGTGCAAAGTCTATGGTGGCCGTGCATCTAGGGGCTTCGTGGCCCATGTAGCGCATTTAGTGTGGCGCGTTTTGAGCATTTGACATGCATGCGGCGCTTCCAAAGCAGCCGAAGCTAGAATTGAAAAATCTGAACTTTTGCTGCTCGACATCCTCGTCAACCAATCAGAGAGACTCTGCTCTGTGACGTAGCGGTGCATTTTTCCATATGACGGTTTCCTGAATGTTGCCCACTAACCTGAGACAGATGGACAGGAGCTCTTTAATTAAAATTGACTGTCTGTAGTTGGTGTTTTGGATGGAGATATCAGCACAGATGCAGGTCAGTGGCTCATTAAACTGACCGCGGTGTTAAACTGAGCTCAGGACATTAATTGGGAATTAATTATCTGGTGAGCGCGACGTACGCTTGCTCTCAGTAAATAAAGCAAAGCCATTTTCTTTATTTCATCTGCCACTAAACAGGGACCGACAGAGGAAAACAACAGAGGCTTTTCCTGACTCCATCATTTATTAAACATCTTATTGTTCCATACTTTCCTAACAGAGCACTTCACTCTCAGACTGCAGGTTTACTTGTGGTTCCTAAAGTTTCTAAAAGTAGAATGGGAGGCAGAGCTTTCAGTTATCAAGCTCCTCTCTTGTAGAACCAACTTCCAGTTGTTGCCCGTGAGGCTGACACTCTGTCTACTTTTAAGATTAGACTGAAGACTTTTTTTTAATAAATCCTATAGTTAGACTTAGTTTTCCTGAATTATTCTTCATTTCTGCTGCTATAGACTATGGCTACGTTCACACTGCAGGTCTTAATGCTCAGTTCTGATTTTTTGAAAAAATACAATATTTTTGTGTGAACGTTAACATTACATCTTAAATG
>NW_013954131.1:32010-34001 GCF_001266775.1 Austrofundulus limnaeus
TGGTTGGTTGCATGGATGGATGGATGGTTGGTTGGTTGGATGGATGGATGGATGGTTGGGTGGTTGGGTGGTTGCATAGATGGATGGATGGATGGATGGATGGATGGATGGATGGATGGGTGGTTGGTTGCATGGATGGATGGATGGTTGGTTGGTTGGATGGATGGATGGATGGTTGGGTGGTTGGGTGGTTGCATAGATGGATGGATGGATGGATGGATGGATGGATGGATGGATGGGTGGTTGGTTGCATGGATGGATGGATGGATGGATGGATGGATGGATATGTCTAAAATAAAGGTAAATAAAATTTAAAACTTTAATTAAATATACTATTGGAGCAGAGCTGGAGTATCAGGGCCACGTTTTAACAAAAAGCTGTTTGGATTCTCAAAGTTGAGCTGTTTCCCCATTCAGGTTAGACACTAGAGGCTGGATCTGAAGGCATAGGAGATCTGCGGTTTGGGAACCTGCAGGGTCTTATTTTGTTCCTCAGCTGAACAAGGAGGGGATTCTCAGCTCTGGACCACAAAGTGAACAGAGAGCATCAGTCAGTGAGGAGAGAAAAAAAACAAAAAGCACCGCAACAAAAGCTCAACCTCTGACACACGGTCATGTGGTTGAGACTAATTTCAGCCAAACCTGTTTTGCAGCTTTGAACATGACTGTATTTAGCAGAGCGCTCGTAGAACACAGTCTCGCCACAGTTACTCAGCAGAAAAAGAGTTTTTGATCAGAACAACGACTCTTTTCTGCCACACGTGWTTCAGCTGTGTGGTTTCAGGATGATGGATTACATCAGCACGCCTGGCCTGCTGACACGTTCTCACCGCTGCAGATCACAATCAGAGATTTCAGCATCGCTTGTTTTTGGATCACGAGTTCATGAGGCTACAGCTGACACACAGCTCTGTGGAAACTCAGCACACACGCACACACACACACTACATGCTTTAAAGCACGTTTCCTGACATAGCTGTTTAACAGTCTGCTCATTTTTGATTTGAATACATTTTGCAAATGAATTAAAAAGGCTAAACTTCTACCTTTTTTCTTCTTTTATAAAGTGAAGGGGCACAAAGTATTTAATCTTTGATTAGACAGTTTGAAACTTTATCATCCAGTCAGATTAGAGACTCACTGGGAAGCAATTGTTGGTAAAAAAAACAATGAAAGTTGGTTGTGAGGAAAGTTTCCTGAAGGTCTCAGAATGTGTGTGAGGATACAGCCCTCTAAGGTCTGGGGTCTAAATGGCCATTTTGGCTCATTTTGAATAGACCCTTATATTTTCATCTTAAAAACAATGCAGGGTTCATCTCAAGTGGAAGAACAAGAATGTTTTGGTTTATTTAACATCTGTGCCTACGTTTGCTGTTTCTAATCTGAGTGTTGAATTGATACTGGTTAAGTTCGGACGCGTGCTTAATGTACATCGTTTTTGATTCTAAACTTTTATAGGAAAATTGATTGCCCACAATTAAGTTGTTAACTCATAATTTGGTGGGGGAGGATGACGGTGAGACCTGGCAGACCCAAACGTATAGTSAGGGTCTGCTGGGAACGTCTGTAGACTCTCCCATTAGGCAGAGCTTCAACTCACACCCCCGGAGGAACTTCGAATACATTCCGGGGGAGGTGGGTGACATTGAGTCAGAGTGGGCCATGTTCCATGCCTCAATTGTTGAGGCGGCTTACATGAGCTGTGGCCATAAGGCTGTCGGTGCCCGTCGTGGCAGCAACCCTCGAACCCGCTGGTGCACACCGGCGGTGAGGGATGCTGTCAGGCTGAAGAAGGAGTCCTATCGGGTCTTTTTGGCCTGTGGGACTCTGGAAGCAGCCGATAGGTATCGGCAGTCCAAGCTGATTGCGGCTCTGGTGGTCGCTCAGGCAAAAACTCTGGCTCTGGCGTGGGAGGAGTTCGGAGAGGCCATGGAAAAAGACTTCCATATGGCTTCGAGGCGATTCTGGTCCACCATCTGGCATCTCGGGGA
>NW_013954131.1:34011-35701 GCF_001266775.1 Austrofundulus limnaeus
TGCTGTCAGGCTGAAGAAGGAGTCCTATCTGGTCTTTTTGGCCTGTGGGACTCTGGAAGCAGCTGATAGGTATCGGCAGTCCAAGCGGATTGTGGCTCGGGTGGTCGCTGAGGGAAAATCTTGGGCTTGGCAGGAGTTCGGAGAGGCCATGGAAGAGGACTTCAGTACATCTTCGAGGAGATTCTCGTCCACCATTAGGCGTTTCATGGGGGGAAAGCGGTTCACCGCAAAAACTGTTTATGGTGGGGATGGTGCGCTGCTGACCTCAACTTGGGATGTTGTGGATCGGTGGGCGGAATACTTTGAAGACCTCCTCAATCCCACTGACAAGTCTTCCCATGAGGAAGCAGAGCCTGAGAACCCTGGGTTGGACTCTCGAATCTCTGGTGCCGAGGTCACCAAGGTGGTTAAAAAGCTCCTCAGTGGCAGGGCACCGGGGGTGGATGAGATTCGCCCGGAGTTCCTTAAGGCTCTGGATGTTGTGGGGTTGCGTTGGTTGACGTGACTCTACAATATCACGTGGACATCGGGGGGCAGTTCCCCTGGATTGGCAGACTGGGGTGGTGGTCCCCATATTTAAAACGGGACCGCAGAGTATGTTCCAACTATGGGGGATCACACTTCTGAGCCTCCCTGGTAAAGTCTATTCAGGGGTCCTGGAGAGGAGGGTCTGTCGGATAGTCGAATCTCGTATTCAGGAAGAGCAGTGTGGTTTTCATCCTGGTCGTGGAACAGCGGACCAGCTCTACGCCCTCAGCAGGGTCCTGGAGGGTGCATGGGAGTTCGCTCAACCAGTCTACATGTGTTTTGTGGACTTGGAGAAGGTGTTAGACCGTGTCCCTCGGGGACTCCTGTGGGGGATACTCCGGGAGTATGGGGTACCAGGCCCGTTGATACGGGCTGTTAGGTCCCTGTACAACCGGTGCCAGAGCTTGGTCCGCATTACCGGTAGTAAGTCGGACTCTTTTCCGGTGAGAGTTGGACTCCCCCAAGGTTGCCCTTTGTCACCTATTCTGTTCATAACTTTTATGGACAGAGTTTGTAGGTGCAGTCAAGGTGTTGAGGGGATCCTTTCTGGTGACCTTAGGATCACATCTCTGCTTTTTGCTGATGATGTGGTCCTATTGGCTTCATCAGATCCTGATCTCCAGCTCTCACTGGAGCCGTTCACAGCCGAGTGTGAAGCGGCCAGGATGAGGATCAGTGCCTCCAAATCTGAGACCATGGTCTTGAGCCGGAAAATGATAGCGTGCCTTCTCCATGTCGGGGAGGAGGTCCTGCCCCAAGTGGAGGAGTTTAAATATCTTGGGGTCTTGTTCACGAATGAGGGAAGAACRGAGCGGGAGATCGACAGGCAGATTGGTGCTGCATCTGCAGTGATGTGGGTGCTTTAGCGGTCTGTCGTGGTGAAGCGGGAGCTGAGCCAGAAGGCGAAGCTCTCGGTTTACCGGTCGGTCTACGTTCTTACCCTCATCTATGGTCACGAACTTTGGGTAGTGACTGAAAGAACAAGACTGCAGATACAAGCGGCCAAAATGAGTTTCATCTGCAGGGTGTCTGGGCTCTCCCTTAGAGATAGGCCGAGAAGCTCAGTCCTCTGGGAGGGACTCAGAGTAGAGCCGCTGCTCCTCCATGTCGAGAGGAGCTAGTTGAGGTGGCTCGGGCATCTGGTTAGGATGCCTCCTGGACG
>NW_013954131.1:36706-41031 GCF_001266775.1 Austrofundulus limnaeus
TATATATAAACTATTTTCATAGAGTTTGAAGTCTGTGCTGTCCAACCCAGTTGAAATGAGCAGTCAGCATGCTGCCATTTTTGTTGCATTAGTCCTTAAATGTGTCATTTCGATGCCCGCTCTGGAGTGGGCATGGACCTTAGAGGGTCAAAGTCATCGCAGACATCTGGAACTCGCCTCAAACTTTTTTCTAGTTTTGTTTCTGTAATTCTACGGAGCTAAAGTTGTTTTTTATTTTTGTCCCCTGTCGTCAAACTTGGTATGAGTCATCCATGTTGCATGCCCGACCATACCATGTGGTCATATGATATCATCAAAGCCCCACCCTCTGACAACAGAAAGTGATCTTTTTTTTTTCTTGGAAAGCTCCATCTCTGACCCTGTTGACCTACTCAGCAACAAATTATGTCAGAACACAGATAACAAGTTGACTTCACTTGCTGTCAAGCACAAAGACTTTTTGGTGAAAGGCGTGGTAATGGTGGTGCGGTGAAGTCATAAAAATATAAATAATGAAAATATAAAAATAATTAATGGAGCTTTTGGKTTTTTTTTTCTTCTTTCTTGGATGTAAAACATTAGGTCTATGTTTTCACTTGTTTTAAACCTTTTAATTTGATTGTTTGGAACTACAGGAGGCGAAAACGCTTCGTCCACCTGCTTCAACGTCAACAATCGAAGTAATCTCATCAGGTGAGTCACATTAACTCTGTCAGAAAATTCCTTTAATAAATCTAACAGGTGTGTCTCTGTGAAGACAAAAGGCATGTGACATCAAAACACACATCAGAGCTGTGAAATGTAACATTACAACATTTAATGCCTTCAGTTTTTACCTCCTAATGATGTAAACCAGGCTCAAATTAGCAGGTGATGAGTCACTCTCAACCGGGAAGAAACCTGATGTATCACGTTGCTCTGAATACATTTCTAACTTGGTACTAGAGCTGTGTATTGACAAGAATTTGGCGATACGATACATATCATGACAGACGGGTCACGATACGATATATCCCGATATATTGCGATACTGTAAGCAAGGTGATATATTGCGATTTTTTTTTTGGTCCAAAAATTCTATTAAATAAAAACCTCTTACTGGAAAAAAAATGAAAAACCAAAATTCATTGTCTCAGAAAATTGTATTACATAGACATGCGCTAGCCTTCTGTAACGTGAAGGCTGACTAAAGTTGGAAAAAAGAGTGCATGAGACACTTAATTTGGTTTAAAATAGAGACATTCTGACAAATAAGTAACTGTTCGTAACCTTACTTCAGCTTAGAAGACAGAGGGAGTCGGTCTTTTCTGCTCAGATTCAGCTACCGGAGCATGAAGCTAATGTTTACTTACAATGCTAATGCTCTCTGACTCTCTGGCGCTCAAGAGGTAGAGGAGCCAAATGGCTGGCTCACTGCTGCCAACTAGTGGTCTGAGGCTGAACTACAACATAAAAATGAACGGCTGGCAGGAAAGTTGACATTTTAAACCTTWATTAAATATCGATACAGGACTTTAGAACATCGATACAGTATCGGGAAACGAAATATCGCGATATTTCAGTGTATCGATATTTTCTTACACCCCTACTTGGTACTGAGTGTGTGTGTGTGTGTGTGTGTGTAGCCTTGTTTTTCCTACATCGTGGGGAA
Organism: Austrofundulus limnaeus; assembly: GCF_001266775.1. Taxonomy (NCBI): domain Eukaryota; kingdom Metazoa; phylum Chordata; class Actinopteri; order Cyprinodontiformes; family Rivulidae; genus Austrofundulus; species Austrofundulus limnaeus. The sequence continues at coordinate 38,358 of NW_013954131.1, forward strand.
ATTTTTCACAAAAATTTTATCGTGGGGACCGAACGTGCATCGTGGGGACCAATGCCCGGTCCCCACAGTTAGGTTTAGGACCAAGGCTTAGGTTAGGGTGTATTCACACCAGGAAAGTCCTTTGGTCCGCTTATTTGGTCCGGACCAAAAGTGGACTTAATTTTTCCGTTTGGTGCGGTTTGCATGTACGGAGCCCRTGAGGGGACACGGGAGATTTTTTTTTCTTCTGCGTTCCCACGCAAAAATCATTTATCACTGTTGTGCCTGCCGGTTTATTAACAAACTCACATGTTCACCATTATCGAGTTAGCCTACTGCTTTAATTCAGCTTCAGAATGAATATATCACACAGCCACGCATGGAAGTGTGTCATATGCTGATATTTTAACACAGTACAGCCACGCAACATCAATATCAATTTCACGAACTGTGGTGACACATCCTGTTTGGTAACCGGATATTTCAAAATAGAAGTCTGATTTTCAGTTCAAATACAAAACAAACTTTTGCGTGGGAATGCAAAGCAATTTTGCGAGGTAACGCAACAAGTTTTGCGAGGTAACACAAAAGAAAAAAAATCCCCCCACGTCCCCTCGCGAGCTCCGTAGCATTCACATTGTGCTTTTTTGTAAATGAACTATAACTTGTAAACAAAGTCACGAGGGTGACGATCATTGCTCCCATTGGACAGAAAGGACGGGGGCGGGGCTAAGCCACAGACCCAGAAGAAAACAAGGAACTCCTGCTTGTTGCTGTTCTGATGCACACAGTTGTGCTGAGAGTACAACTGCAATATCATTTAAAATGTCAGAAGCAGCTAATTWAATRGTGGTTCCGTGATGATATTCTAATTTTGGAGCGGCGTCACATAAATGTGTCCCGCGACCCAAAGGAGACGAGATGCGCTGCGTGTTCTGACCCACAACAAGCTGCCAGCAGAGCTGCTAACAGGAGACAACGAAACAGGTGTGTTTTCAGTTTATTTAGCTCAGCAACGGTGGCCTGTGAGGTCCAAAAATGCGCATGTTTTATGCAGTTGGTTCGGTTCGAGTCCGGCCTGTATTCACACCAGAAGAGAACTGAAGTGAACCGCACCAGAGYTCRTKTGGAAGCGGACCGAGACCACCTCAAAAAGCAGGTCTCGGTTCAGTTGTTTGATCCGCACCAGAGTTCGCACGAGTGTATTCACACCTGCACAAAATGTCCGGACCAACGCTGGAAACGAACTCTGGTTCGTTTAAAGCGGAGCAAATTATCAGGTGTGAATACAGGATCAAGTTAACCTGTGAGGTTAATTTTAGGGTAAATGGTCAGGGTTAGGATATAAAGCCTAAAAAAAAGAATGAAAGTCAATGGAAGGTCCCGACAGAGTTCAAGAACAAACATATGTGTGTGTGTGTGGGTGGGGTGGGGGTTGTTTCTGGTGACATTTGGGGGCAATTTTAAGACAAAAACCCTACCTTTGGGGACAAAAGTTGAGCCTCCATTTGGTTTAAATGCCATTGGTGGGTTGGGGGTTGGGTTTAGGACCAAGGTGTGAATTGAGTTTAGGTTAGTTTTAGGGTCAGCCTGTGARGTTAGCCTTAGGGTTTGTCAGGGTTAGACTGTAGAAATGTAATGGAAGTCAATGGAATGTCCCCAGTGAGATAGCTGTGCAGTTCCTGCTCTTTCCTCATATCAGGTTCTTCTCCTGATGACCTCAGTGCTTCTGCAGAACTTTACACAAGTTCAAGCTCAAACGTTGCATTTCTTGTTTGCAAAGTTGACTTGGTTTTGGACAGAGACTTAACCGTTAAAAGCCCAAACCAAACAAAGAGGATGGTGTCATGTCCGACCTCGGCTGAGTTGAAAATCACAACCCTGAGACGCGTGATCCAGAAGACCTGCAGATGACCTGAAACCCTGACAGGAGCTCTTCTTCCTGCTCAAACAGACACTTGAGACCTTCCAGAGATGAGCAGCACATACCTTAAACACCTGTAAGGTAACAACAGCAGGATGTTCTCACAAAGGACCGAGTATCAAATGTCCCAAACTTCAGCTTGAAGAACAATGAACTTCAAAATGAAACAAAACCAAAGCAACATTTAAGATATTTTCTGTTATATTTACCTGAACTGACCCCAGTTTCTGTTTTAAGCTTTATTCACTCCTTTCTTGTAGTTGGATTTAGTTTTATCAGTTGTGCATCTGTTAGTTCCTCCATTCTTTGGACAAACATCTGTTGGTTTGCTGGAGATGCAGGGATCAGATGTGCCACAGGCTGGAGGACAGGTCTGTGGGGAAATGTGTGCACAAATCAAATATACAGTAACTTTTCATCCAAAGAAGGATCAAGTTTTAGGATAAAATTGATGAGAAAGACAAGAGTCCAACACTCACAGGAGATTGGCAAAACAATCATTTTGACCCAAAAACCTGAAGCCCCTGTAAAGTGTTTGTTTTAAGACTAAGAAAACCATAAATCTGATGTAAAACTCATGTTTTTTAATCAGAAAATCTCCACCAGATCTCCTCTTTCACAAAGAAAGAAATCATTCTGATCAGCTGCTCTTGATTTTATCTCTAAAAGTTCCACATCCAGTTAAAAGATGAGATTTCCTACAGATCCCGGAGAAAGCACTCTGCCCTTTTCCGGCTCAAGACCATGGCCTCGGATTTGGAGGCACTGAGC
>NW_013954131.1:42284-44365 GCF_001266775.1 Austrofundulus limnaeus
CCTCCTCCTCCTCCTCCTCCTCCTCCTCTTCATCCTAGTGGTCACTTCTGCAGCTCCTGGGGCGTGCTGAAAGCCTCGTAAACGTTGGCCGCAAACTCCTTCACCTGATCGTTCAACAGCAGGTCCTGCAGGGTCGACAAAGAAACAAAAAGGTTTCTGAATATTCTCATTAAGTTTAGTTTCCCTGCATAAATCTGAAACTTCATGAGGAGATTTGATGCTTTGTGTCACATGAGCTGATTTTCTGTCTTCAGGCAGAGAATAAAACGATGCAGAAATCTTCTGATCCCATATAAACTTTTACATTTTCCTTCATGGTTTAGCTTGTGTAGAACTCTACACAGACCTGTGTGACGCAGTCTTTATGTTCTGCAGTTTTTATGTGTATAAAACGATGAGCCGAGGTGTGAGTCTCACCTGAACAAAGTGACTGGGGGTCTCACTGCAGATGGTGTTGATCTGACCGTTCATGATGGGGATGATCTTCGCCAGCGGCAAACTCACAACAGACAAACTGAAAAAACACACAAACACAACGTAAAAACAGCTGTTAAAAATAATGCAAATAAAATATTTACTGTGACAGTCATTTATTAAAATTAAAAGGAAACAGGATCACATAAAAACTCACAAAATACACAAGTAAACACAAGGGCTGCAACGTATCTGTACAGTGATTTAAGTTCAATACACACTGTGTATGGAACAATACACACTGTGTATGGAACAATACACACTGTGTATGGATCAATACACACTGTGTGCGGATAAATATGGATCAATACACACTGTGTATGGATCAATACACACTGTGTATGGATCAATACACACTGTGTATGGANACACACTATGTATGGAACAATACACACTATGTATGGAAAAATACACACTATGTATGGAACAATACACACTGTGAATGGATCAATACATACTGTGTATGGATCCATACACACTGTGTACGGATCCGTACACAACTTGGTGATCAGAATAATCTGAAGAAAGATCAAACAAACTGAATGAGCTGATAAGAAGCTCCTCCAACATGGTACCTGTCAGGTGCGGAGCTGGGGGCGGAGTCTCCAGGAGGCGAGCGGAAGAACTCAGCCAGGTTGTCGAGGAGACGAGCGAAGCCTCGGCTCAGACAGACGTTCAGCACGGTGGAGAAGTCCGGACTGAAGTCAGACGTTAAAACAGAGAAACCTTTAAAAACCTTACAAACACAGAATAAACCAGGTGTAACCAGGTGAGTTCACCTGTCCAGCATGTCTCTGGTCTCGTTCAGTAATCTGATGGTCATCACATGGTTCTCTGTTAATCCACACGCCTGAACGCAGAAAAGGAAACATTCATCGTTTCACAGCCTCAGCTTGGACTGGTTCCTGCCTGAACGCAGCTGAACGCCTGACCTGATCCGACAGGGCGGTCTCATCGTCCGCCAGCAGGTACCAGGACAGGGACCGGTCCGGGTCCGCCTCCACCTCGGCTCGGATCCAGCTCAGCTGCTGCTCCAGTTCCAGCAGAGACAAGCTCTGCTTCAGAGAGACGCTGAACACAAAACTCATCATCAGCAGCTGTTCGACAGCTCACACAGGACAAAACTGGACCTTTAACTCAATATTTCTGACATTTATGGGCTAATTAATAAATTAATTAACTGATTAAAAGGCGCTCACCCTCCCAGTGAGTTCTGCACGGCCGTCTTCACAACGGTTATCAACTCTGTTAAACCTGGTGACACACATGAAATCAGCTGAGTCAGCATTATAGTTTCTTCRATGTGTTTGTTGTCATTTGGTAAAAGAACTGAACTTATAGAGCCGGACCCCGAAGCTGTTTACACTTACTTATTCACTCATTCACACACTGGATACATTGTAGCCCAAAGACACGACTGAGACGGCTGGACGAAAAGTTTAACTTCCACACTTTGTCATTCAAATGTATTCAATTAGAAATTTTGAAAAAAAAAAATGTGTTTTTTAATTCTTTAAAGGGGAGGGGGTATTGTGCAATAGGGCTGTGTATTGGCAAGAATTTGGCGATATGATACATATCATAACAGAGGGGTCACGATACGATAT
>NW_013954131.1:45365-46856 GCF_001266775.1 Austrofundulus limnaeus
AAAAATACCTGTAGATCTCTGTAGTTCCTTCAAAAATCTCATTAAAATCAGCTTCAGCAAACCTGCTGRTTTTACCGTCTTACGCTGCTTTAAGATTTCAGCTGCTGTCTCGACAGCTTTTAGGTTTTTAGCCACAGTTCTGCAGGACTCACTCTGCACACTGAACAACATCGTTTATTTACTTGTGTGCAGTGCTCACCGTCTCCCAGCAGATGCTGGATGCTGGACAGATACTGCTGCTGGACGTCCGGAGGAGCCAGAGGAGTCTGGGTGAAATAAAAAACAAACTTTCCTCACTCCTCGTATTCATTTAAKGTGCTCCTTCTCTCTGAATGTTTGGGTTTATTTCTGATATTTCATCACCARGACGCTGTTTCCCACAGAGTTATCCAGGTAAAGGTATCCTCCGATGATGTTGAGCTGCACTCGAAGGAGAACGACCAGCATGCAGGTGCTGTAGARGGCCACGATGGTGCGGGTGAAGCCTGCAGAAAAACAAGGTTCGACACTAAAAATATAAATCTCAGTGACAAAAAAAACACAACGAAATTAAATATCTGTCATCGACTTCACAGTGTGCGACAGAAAGACACTTACTGATGATTTTTAAATCCTCCCAAATCTCAAGTTTATTAGCTGGTCTGTCAATCAACACAGAAATAAAGCATTTATTTATTCAGGCTGAACTTAATTTTACATTTAAAATAAAAGCAGCAAATCTATTTGTGTTACAGAATGAAGACAAATGAATGTTATGACTGATTGTTAATTTGTATCTAACGTTGACTCTTCTCACTTAGTTTTCAGCAGCGCGGTGAGGCTCTCAGAGTTCAGCTGAGTCACGATGGCCTCTTTCAGCGACGGCAGCATCGACAGAACTGTGAAACACAAAAAACTGTGAGAGACGAGACTAAACCCTGCGTCCTTCTTAACCAGTCGATGAGRTCAGACCAGTCATGTTGCAGGTCCTTTGGTTGCTCTCAAAGTGGAACTGTCGTCTCGCCTGAGCAATGTACTCCGTCGCCTCCTTCTCCTGAACCTCCACCATCTTCTTCTGAGCATATTTACCCAAAAGGTACGCTCCTGAGAACAGACYGACACGCAGAGCGTCAACGTATACGAGCAGCAGAGAGCATGCAGTCATTTTGAGGCATCCAGATTTTACCACTTAAAAGTAAAAATCACTACAATGGGATCACCTCTAAAAACAACAACTATTTTTAGTGTTTAAGAGCTGAGATTCTTAACCCATGGGCCGCGGCCGAGCGCCACCTTGAGGGCCTCAAAAGAACAACAGTTTTTAACTTTGGGCCGCAGAGGGCCGCTGGACCACATTGATTTAGAATAAGGTGTAATACACTTTCTCACCACTAGTAGCAGTAGTGTACGGAGCCCGCCGGGGGTCAGTGGTGAAAAAAGAAAAACAGCCGCCGGAAATTCGTGAAACAGAAACTGAGCGCACAGATTACTAATCTGTGCGCTCAGTTTCTG
>NW_013954131.1:47856-52049 GCF_001266775.1 Austrofundulus limnaeus
GTGTGTTCCTGTTTGTGTGTTCCTGTTAGTGTGTTCCTGTTTGTGTGTTCCTGTTAGTGTGTTCCTGTTAGTGTGTTCCTGTTTGTGTGTTCCTGTTAGTGTGTTCCTGTTTGTGTGTGTTCCTGTTTGTGTGTGTTCCTGTTAGTGTGTTCCTGTTAGTGTGTTCCTGTTTGTGTGTTCCTGTTAGTGTGTTCCTGTTTGTGTGTGTTTCTGTGAGGTTTTATGAAATCTTTAACTGTTGTTGGTTTTTAACCTCCAGCTCACCTGCCGTGTGTGTGTGTGTGTGTGTGTGTGTGTGTCTGTGTGTGTGTGTGTGTGTGTGTGTGTGTGTGTGTTCAGTGTGTTTCTGGTCACAGAGCAGAAGAAGCCGTTGCGATGCTGAAAACCTTCTACAAACAGGAGAATCCTAACGGTGAATTATTTCTGTCCGTTTTTATCTTATTTTAACCTTTTCCTTCCTCTGCTCCTGGTTTATCTGAGGCACATTTATAAATGTCTTATTAACACTTTATAAAGTACGGAGCAGAGCATATGTGTGGGGTGGTAGTAGCTGAGAGTCGACCCTAACCTATCAGTCAGGACGTTCTTTTAAAGATTAGACTGAAACAGTTTTAATGTCTTCGTTTCTCATCTGAATCTAAACATGTAGCACGAAGGGCAGCTTTTATTTGTGATAAAATAAAATAAATTAACATCTCATTCGTTTGTTTTTCAGCTCCAAAACCCAAAGCAAGGAAGGACTGAGCCCACAAGNACATTGGTAATGTCTGACTGGACCTCGTGACACTTTATGTTCAACAAATTGGGCCCTGAGGTCAAAAAGGTTAAGAAGCTCTGGTTTAGAGAGTACAGGTGTGTGTTTACACAACACCAATGTGGCAATAAGACATCGGCTTAAAAAATGAAATCCCACTGAAGCTCAAAAAAAATAAAAATAAAACATAAACCAATAACATGTTTTCATTCAAACTGCATATACATTAAACAACAATAAACAACAATTAAAATTCATTCAATTCATTAAACAACAATACAGACACTAACATTTGTATAAAAAAACAGGGTTTTTATGTAAATTATCAAATATGTTGGTTGAATCTCAAAATCTGTGCAGCCGAATTAAAAAGAACATCTATATGTTTCCTAATCGCTCTTTAAATAAGTTCTACGACAGACTTATCGTACAATTACCTCAAAAACAAACCACGTTCAAAGCTTTACGCACAGAGTCTGGCGTGCTTCGCTTAGCACGAAGCTAACAGGACGTACCTCCAACCACAGCTCCGGTGAAAATAAACTTCTTTTTATGGCGTTTGATAAAATTCCAGACAGACGAAAACATTTTCAGAGAACTGAAACTCTAAAACCTCCTCCGTAGTTTTATTTTTATTATCTTACCACTTAAGCGACATTTTTAAATGAAATGTTTCAGGGTGCAGCATTGCGTTGCTATGCTAACTGTCAGAAATTACGAGGAAGCGTGAGTGTAAAACATCCGGTTTGAATTTCAAAATAAATGACAGTCAGTTCCACTGAAATGAAAGAAAGGTGTATTTGTGTTTGTATTGTGTTTATTTTTGAGTGGACAGACTGACAGAACTCGGATATAAATTTCAAACATGAACAAAAATACATAATGACAGTTTTTACAAATGAGGGCAAAATCCGTGCTTTTTTTACAAAAGCAAATATCTTTATTTCCGGTTTTGTTACGCTCAATCAATGCGCAAAACAGTCGCAGTGATGACGTGTGGCAAAACGAGAAGATCTGATTGGTTGAATCTGAAGACGGTCCGCTCAGTATTATCTTCCCCCGTGCTGTACTTCCGCCCTTTAGACAGCGAATGAACGGGAAACATTAAAGCACAATAAAGCTCCAAACACGCTTTAAATTTAAACAGATTACACTTTTGATGTGAGGCGACCTTTGCTATGGAAACAGAGGAATGCCGTAAAGCTGATTTATTGGAGAGTTTTTGTCCGAGTGATGAAGAAATTGACAAGTGGATGTGCGTCGCTTTCGAAATGGCGAGTTTGTTCTTTTCAGAGATTGTTGCTTAAAAAAGGATTTTATTAATGGTGGGCGCAGTTCTCATGAAGCGCTAATAGGCCAGGGGAAATAACTTCCTGATTAGTGCTTTAGGGCTTTTGCTAATTTTAAAATTTATTAGTGAATTAGCACTTGCTAAATCTATAGGCTAAATTTAGAAGCACCTCAGTTACCGCAGACTTTTATCCAGGATGGTTAAAGAGCTAAAGCTGAGGTTTTTAACCTTTACAATTAGCGGACCTAAATATTTGAGTTCGTGTTTTAGTGGAACTAATTTTTATATTAGTGCTGTATTTACACCAGGGATGGGCAATCCTGGTCCTCCAGGGTCTCAGCCCTGCAAGTTTTATTTATTTCTCTGCTCAAACTCACCTGATTTGAATGAATGGGTGATTATCAGGCTTCTGCTGTACGGAGGACCGAAACTGACATAATTAAAAATAAAAGTGGAAATAAATAAATAAATAAATAAATAAATAAATAAATAAATAAATACTTAAAGTGCACCAATATAATTCAAAAAAGAGAATTTTATTTAAAGTATATANGCTGTTAATCTTTATTAAATAATATAAATCAATAAACCCGATAACAATCTTTTCTGAACCGTCCTCCTTCACGACCGGACCAAAATGCATGACTACTGTCTCCAACCAGGAGGAGAAGAAAAGACGTTTAGAGGAGGGAAACAGAGACACAGACAGAGGTACAGTAAAAGAAAAAAGTTAATAAACAGTGTTTGTGCATTTTATTATCAGCTGACCTGTGATGAAAAGAAAAATACCGTGATATACCGTGAAACCGGTGTAAATGTTGAAAATACCGTGATATAAAACTTTGGTCATACCGCCCAGCTCTACTTGGTAAGATTCCTAAAATACTTGATTTGACTCTTTTTTTTCTTATTTCAAGAATCTTACTAAGTAAAAAATTTTCTTACTCCATTGGCAGAAAATTTTGACTTAATTTGAGTCAAATTTTCAGACTAACAAGACAAATAATCTTACACATTCTGAAAACAAGATAATTATTCTTAATCAGTTCTTGTTTAGTAAATCAGTCTCGAAACAAGATCAAAAAGACTTTTTGGCTGATATAAGYTTTTAAAACTTGGTTAAGATGGACAGTTTTTGCAGTTTCTTTCCTAAATAATAATAAAAAAAACAGATTGGGACCATTTTTCAGTCTCTGGTTTCAGCAGCTTTTCACCACTTTCTTCCTGCTTCAACAGCTTTAAAGATGTTGGAGTTTGTTTGATTTGAAGCAGCAGCTCAGCTCCTCTGTAACTTTAACCTATTATAACTATTATTGTTTGAAATTAACATTTTTTTGTTGTAAATAGGAGCAGGTGATTTTTTTCTTCTGCTGCCTTTTTATTAGAATTGCATTGTTTTGTTGTATGTAATGTGTTTTTTTAATGAAATTAATAAATACTAAAAAAAAAGTGTTTTAAAGCACTAAATGTGGCTGAAACGTGTTTTCCACTCATAATTTATTGGTTCTTTCCATCTCATGTATTTGAAGACATTTCTGACATTCAGTGGTTCTGTAGGATCCGTCTGCAGATCCAGTTTGTCCTATGAGCTCATGTCACAAATCAAAATATATTAAAAATGAAAAAGAAGAAAAGATGTTAATGCTGCTATCTAAAGTTAAACTGATGATGATGTTCTCCGTTCTTTAGTTGTTCTTTTAAAGATAAAAAAAAGTTCTTCTCCACTTCCGGCGAGGTCACTTTGGTTCTCCTGCTGGAGCCGGGAGCGACTCGTCCGCCTCGTGCTGTGAAGCTGCAGGGGGGGGGACGTCACTCCCCTTTAACCTTCTCTGAGGGGAGACAGAGAGACGCTTCTTTTAGTTTTTTTGTTTTGTTTAACTTTATTCAGTTCATGAAAAAAAAAACTATTTAATGTACAACTAAACATTGTTTTTTACGATGTAAAAACAAGTGTGCATTGCCATGTAGCATGTCTTTGCCTGCAGCATTGGACTTGCAGAATGAACTTTGACCAAGTTCAAATGTGTTTTCTACTTATTATCAGTCAAACACCTGCCAAGTCAGCAGGTGTTTTTAATGAGCATAATTTTGTGATGATATATAAATCTGAAAATATGTAGTTTTACTGAAATAGTTTAATCATAGCTG
>NW_013954131.1:53049-57646 GCF_001266775.1 Austrofundulus limnaeus
GCCATATATAAATATGCATGTATTAGCTTGACCGCTAACGCTATATCGCCATATAAATATATGTGTATTAGCTTGGATGCTAATGCTATATCACCATATAAATAAATGTGTATTAGCTTGGATACTAATGCTATCTCACCATGTAAATAAATATATACTAGCTTGGATGCTAATGCTATAACGCCATATAAATATATGTGTATTAGCTTGGACGCTAATGCTATATTGCCATATATAAATATATGTGTATTAGCTTGACCGCTAACGCTATATCGCCATATAAATACTGTATATGTGTATTAGCTTGGATACTAATGCTATCTCACCATATAAATATGTGTAAATTACCTTAGACGGTAACGCTATATCGCCATATTGCTATATCGCCATATGAATATATGTGTATTAGCTTAGACGCTAATGCTATATCGCCATATAAATATATGTGCATTAGCTTGGATGCTAATGCTATCTCACCATATAAATATGTGTATATTACCTTAGACGGTAACGCTATATCGCCATATTGCTAAATCGCCATATGTAAATAAATGTGTATTAGCTTGGATGCTAATGCTATATCTCCATATAAATATATGTATTAGCTTGGATGCTAATGCTTTCTCACCATATAAATATATGTGGATTAGCTCTGGCCCTAACGCGAAAGCTAAAAAGCTAGGTTGAGGTTCTTCTTCCATGAAGCAGCTCTGTTGTCCTTCGTCATAATTTAAGTTACAGGCTGAGTTATTTCTGCTCACTCCTATCTAAGTTTCACCTTTAAAGTAAATAAGTGCTCAGAACATCTTGTAGACGTTACCCACGTTTTTTACCCAGTATGCTTTGTGGAGTTAATAATATGGCTATAACTGTATATAACTAATGGTAAGTTAAATGTTTATAAAGTCTGTTACAACTAGTCGGGTTCCCTTTAAGACTTTTTCTACTTAACGTCACAGTTGGAGCCTTTTCATGTCATATTTCTGTATTTTCATTAGAGAAATTCACTGAAAAACAGATGTGTTTGTACGTTCAGTGACATAAATGAAGCTGTTTTATCGGACAGGAAACACACGGAGCAGCGACGGATCACAGACTGCGTGACTCACCTTTGACACAAACACACACAGCTGCTTTTGTTTTGGTTCTTAAAGCTCCTCTGCCGAGGATCAGCTGTTTGTTCCTGACCCGCTGACTCACTTCAGGGTTCAGGTGCGTTCACAGAAATCTCTCTCATGTGAAGACAGAAGCCTGGGGTCAGTGAGCTCCACCTCCACCTGTCGTCTGCTCGGTCCGAGCTGCCGTGACCAGTTCATTTTTAACTGCTTGCGATCAAACTAAATTCAGGAACAAACATCCCTACAGCTCGCAGTAGATAAACACTTAAAGCTTCATTTCCCTCTTAAACAACAGGTACGCTACTTCCTGTAGCTGCAGTGGTGGGCAGTGCTAATCCAAAATTTAGCTCCGCAATTTCTAAAGCGCTTATGCCATAGAAAAACTAGTGGAAGCTAATTTTAAAACGCAAGTTCAATTTGACACGTACTAGCTGGCAACAATTCATGTACAATATATGTACAACACTGTCAACTAGTGGTGTATGAACTCTTTTACAACTTAATTCTACAATCGCCGATTGCTGGGGATGTGAGTTCCTGAAACAGACCTTTAGCTCCTGGTGTAAAAATTAAAAAGTTGTTGAGGATTGCTAGTTCGGCTGCTTCTTTGTCTTTTTCTTTTGTTTGCTGTAGATTTTTCATTAAAGAAGCATCAATAAAGTAATTTTAAAACTGTTTATTGGAAAACTGAAGCGATGCATTCTGGGTACATGACGGATTTGATTTGTGACGGGAAACGAAAACAGGAAACTATCTTCCCTTCAAAATAATAGCTTGGATTTAGGGCTGCCACGATTAGTCGATTAACCGACGACTAATCGATTATTYAAATAATCGATGACTAATTTAATAATCGATTAATCATTTTTTGGGTTTTTTTTTTTTGTTCTTTACTTTGTTTTTCTCTCCAAACTGCTTTGACACCTTCCACTGCCACATCTGCCTTTCTGTCCTTGACACACATGCACAGTAGTGGTAACTGGGGTAGGCCGTGGACGTCACAAGACATTATACAGACAGGCTCTGGTATCATAGCTACCTGACAACAGAGCTCAAAAGTGTGGGATCATTTTAAGAAAATGAAAGAGAAACCTGTGTAATAACTGCAGAGCAGAACTTGCCTTCCACAGCAATTATTTTTAGTTAGCATATAGCTAAATTCTGACGATGGTTATATAATAGCAGCTGCATTCTGGCGCGATAAGCTGTATGTTTTATATTAAATTAACTTCGATAACTTCGATTTCGATTAGTCGACTAATCGAAAAAATAATCGGTGATTAATCGATTATAAAAATAATCGTTTGTGGCAGCCCTACTTGGATTTTAAAGTTTTCCATGTAGTTGCTCCAGTTGACCACTAGATGTCAGTCTTCACCAGCGTAACATCTTTAAATCATTTCTGCGTGTCTAACCCCGTCGCTTCGACCAATTACGTCAAGTATTGAGCTCCAGTGTTTAAACTTTATTTTTGTTTTAAAAAAGGAGCTCCGATTGCAAAGTAAAATAAATCAATACATACAAAATTTTAGTATGGATTACAAACGTTTATTGTTTTTTACTATTGCCTTCGTGCTACGTAAGCAGACACAAAGCATTGTGGGAAATCAGAACCCTGACCCAAAGCAACAGTCAGCAAGGATGTATACCTTCACAATAAGTGTGTTTATCTGGGAGGGGTGCTGTTGGATAGATCACGTGTTGTGATTCATTGACAGCCATACCTTCTGCTGTTCAAGATAATGATGACTGGTAGATAATTAGTTATTAGCAGTATTGCATTTTAATTTTAGAAAGTGCAAATCCACTTTTGAATTATAATAATCACTAAAACTGCTAAAGCACAAATGAAATATTTAGGTTCGCAATTAGCGGATTTGCGCTTTAGCGGGCTGGTGCCCACCACTGGTCTTTATGAGCATAAAACAAACATTTAAAACGTCCTCTGTGCCTCTGTTCATTTGAACAAACCAACGGTTCCAGCTCTGTGTCCGACCCGTGGCGGTCTCTACCTGTGTGCGGGAGGGGGTCCCAGATGTAGCTGTTGAGYATCTTTAAACCGCTAAAGCACAAATGAAATATTTAGGTCCGCAATTAACGGATTTGCGCTTTAGTGGGCTGGTGCCCACCACTGTGTAGCTGTTACCATGAAAACAGTCACACACCAGCTCCATTCAAACAGCTCTAAGAGAATTAATCCAAACGTTACGTGAACTTCTGCTCAAGTTTGACACGATAAGCTGCTTAGATTTGGAAAATTGTTGAGAGAAATGTAAACATGAGAGTTTTCATTGGATTCATCAGGTTCAGGTGGAGTTCAGAGTGGAAGAGTTGAGCTTTACCTCGAATGCGAGACTCAAACTGTGAAGCAGTGAAAATACAGCATGTTGTGAACAACGACAAGATTAGTGTTTCTAATGTTCCAAATAAAAACAACAGAATGACGTAAAGAAAACAGGTTGGATAAAATAATGTCCAGGTTAGCCAATAAAAGGTGCAAAAATACAAACAGCAAAGTAAAAAATAATTAACTGCAAAAATGCAGTGTGAATGTTTATTTACTGAATACCTAAACAAGCTGAGCTAGCATCAAAATAGCCAAAGAAAGTAGCTGAAATAGCTGAAATTAGCACAAAGAAACAGAAAGAGATCATTTAAAATGAACTAAAAAGGAGCTAAAAACACAGAAAAGCTTAAAATAACAGCAAGAAGCTGAAAGAAGCACAAAAAAGCTGAAATAGGAATAGCAGAAAATTTCAAAAAAAGAGCTCAAAAAGTGTAAAAAAAATTTAAAAAAGGCTAAAATCAGTTAAATATAAGCCAAACGTAAAATGGAATTAGCACAAATAAGTAAAAAGAGCAGAACCAGAACAAAAGGTTAAAACATTTGTGAACATTTGAAGGTTTTAAGGATGATGAAAGCACCTCCTTTTTAATGAGAAAAATGTGGCTGACAGTGGTAAATATCTCAAAAAAGTATGAATTCCTGAAATACCAGAAGACATGACCTGAACGCTTTGAAGGAGCTGAACGATTTGATGTAATAAATATTGAAATAGCAGAAAAATACAACAAATGTACGAAAGAAGAAATGATGTCATGGTGAGAATGGTTTTAAACATCCACACAATAAAACTGTAAAAACCTGAGTGTACCGTCACTGATGTGTTGCACAACCGTCTGTGGGATTATACTCATCTGTCAGTTTTTAGCTGAACATTCTTTGTTTTCACTGCACATTTTGCATGAGTAAAATAAAACTTATATTAGTCAGTGTGTTTTTAAAACTGACAGAAACCTGACTGAAAAACCCACCTGAAGATAAAATCACAGAAAATAAACGAAGCCATGTTTGAAATCTGAGAACTAAAGCGCCCTCTTGTGGTGGTTGGGAGTAATGCATGTGTGAGCTGGTCAGTTTTAAAGGAAAATTAGAGCTGTGTGTGTGTGTGTGTGTGTGTGTGTGTGTGTGTGTGTGT
>NW_013954131.1:58646-58851 GCF_001266775.1 Austrofundulus limnaeus
CTGGATGAGCTTAAGACTCAAGACCCAACACTCTGGATGAGCTTAAGACACCAGACCCAACACTCTGGATGAGCTTAAGAAACAAGACCCAACACTCTGGATGAGCTTAAGAAACAAGACCCAACACTCTGGATGAGCTTAAGACGCAAGACCCAACACTCTGGGTGAGCTTAAGACACAAGACCCAACACTCTGGATGAGCTTA
>NW_013954132.1:0-828 GCF_001266775.1 Austrofundulus limnaeus
TTGCAGGACTCTGGTGGACCTGGTCTCCTGCAGGACTCTGGTGGACCTGGTCTCCTGCAGGACTCTGGTGGACCTGGTCTCCTGCAGGACTCAGTCTGGACCTGGTCTCCTGCAGGACTCTGGTGGACCCGCAGGGACCGGCACCATGAGCGGAGCGGCTCTGGGTCTGGAGATCGTCCTGGTCTTCTTCCTGGCCCTGTTCCTGCTGCAGCGCTACGGAGACTTCCAGAAGCAGCAGAGGATGGTTCTGTTCGGCACCCTGCTGGCCTGGTACCTCTGCTTCCTCATCGTCTTCATCCTCCCTCTGGACGTCAGCACGGTCCGTACCGACCCGCCGGGTCCCAGGCTCCAGAACCACCTGAAGCAGAACCAAGTTCTGACTGTTTTCAACGACCCGTCTTGTTCTTACAGACCATCTACAGGCAGTGCATCCTGGACCACCAGGACCCGGATCCCTCCATCAGTCCGGTCAACCACAGCACGTCCAACACATCTGCAGCCCCGACCAAAAGGTCAGAACCCACCCAGAACCCACTCAGAACCCACCCAGAACCCACTCAGAACCCACCCAGAACACACCTAGAACCCACCCAGAACACACCCAGAACACACCCAGAACACAGCCAGAACCCACCCAGAACCCACCCAGAACACACCCAGAACACACCCAGAACACACTCAGAAAACACTCAGAACACACCCAGAACCCACCCAGAACACACCCAGAACACACCCAGAACACACTCAGAAAACACTCAGAACACACTCAGAACACACTCAGAACACACTCAGAACACACTCAGAACACACTCAAAACACACTCAAAAC
>NW_013954132.1:1400-1745 GCF_001266775.1 Austrofundulus limnaeus
CTGGTCTCCTGCAGGACTCAGTCTGGACCTGGTCTCCTGCAGGACTCAGTCTGGACCTGGTCTCCTGCAGGACTCAGTCTGGACCTGGTCTCCTGCAGGACTCAGTCTGGGTCTCGTCTCCTGCAGGACTCAGTCTGGACCTGGTCTTCTGCAGGACTCAGTCTGGGTCTGGTCTCCTGCAGGACTCAGTCTGGGTCTGGTCTCCTGCAGTACTCAGTCTGGACCTGGTCTCCTGCAGGACTCCGTCTGGACCTGGTCTCCTGCAGGACTCAGTCTGGACCTGGTCTCCTGCAGGACTCAGTCTGGACCTGGTCTCCTGCAGGACTCAGTCTGGACCTGGTCTCC
>NW_013954132.1:2725-3572 GCF_001266775.1 Austrofundulus limnaeus
CCAGAACACACCCAGAACACACTCAGAACACACCCAGAACACACTCAGAACACACTCAGAACACACCCAGAACACACTCAGAACCCACCCAGAACACACCTAGAACACACTCAGAACACACCCAGAACACACTCAGAACACACCCAGAACACACTCAGAACACACCCAGAACACACCCAGAACACACCCAGAACACATCCAGAACACACTCAGAACACACTCAGAACACACCCAGAACACACTCAGAACACACTCAGAACACACTCAGAACACACTCAGAACACACCCAGAACACACTCAGAACACACCCAGAACACACCCAGAACACACTCAGAACACACTCAGAACACACTCAGAACACACCCAGAACACACCCAGAACACACCCAGAACCCACCCAGAACACACTCAGAACCCACTCAGAACACACCCAGAACACACCCAGAACACACCCAGAACACACCCAGAACACACTCAGAACACACCCAGAACACACTCAGAACACACCCAGAACACACCCAGAACACACTCAGAACACACTCAGAACACACCCAGAACACACCCAGAACACACCCAGAACACACTCAGAACACACTCAGAACACACTCGGAACACACCCAGAACACACTCAGAACACACCCAGAACACACTCAGAACACACCCAAAACACACTCAGAACACACCCAGAACACACTCAGAACACACTCAGAACACACTCAGAACACACCCAGAACACACTCAGAACACACTCAGAACACACCCAGAACACACTCAGAACACACCCAGAACACACTCAAAACACACCCAGAACACACCCAGAACACACCCAGAACACACTCAGAACACAC
>NW_013954132.1:4241-6310 GCF_001266775.1 Austrofundulus limnaeus
CAATAACGTAATAACACAGTAATAACACAGTAATAACACAATAACAACACAATAATAACTGTAATAACACAGTAATAACACAATAACAACACAATAATAACTGTAATAACACAGTAATAACACAATAACAACACAATAATAACTGTAACAACACAGTAATAACAGTAATTTTATAGTTAACAGTGTAATAACATAACAGGGTTAATATAGTAATGAGAGTTATAACAATGTAACAACATGATAATAACAAAGTAATAATCTAGTCATAACAAGGTAAAAGCATGAAGTTTTGAGGACCAGGTGGTTTCATGTGGACCCTCGAAGCCTCAGATTGTGATGAAAGTGTCTCCTCAGAGTTGTGAGTCGCTGCTACAAACCCTGGAGCTACATCCCTGAAGGCATCATGCCCGTCTTCTGGAGGGTGGTCTACTGGACGTCTCAGTGTCTGACCTGGTCAGTGGGACTCTGATCCAGTACCAGCTGTGCTTTCTCAGGTTCCTGTCTGACCCACTTCCTGTCTGACCCACTTCCTGTCTGAACCACTTCCTGTCCCCAGGCTGCTGCTGCCCTTCATGCAGTCGTACGCTCGCTCCGGGGGGTTCTCCATCACGGGCAAAATCAAAACGGCGCTCATCGAGAACGCCATTTATTACGGGACCTACCTGCTGATCTTTGGCTCCCTGCTCATCTACGTGGCTGTGCACCCTGAGTGGCACCTGTCCTGGTGAGTCTGTCCTGGTGAGTCTGTCCTGGTGAGTCTGTCCTGGTGAGTCTGTCCTGGTGAGTCTGTCCTGGTGAACAAACACTATAAGGAAATTATTTACCAAGGTTTCTGTTATTTGAAGGAAATCTCTGTTCTGTGTAAAGTGAACAACAACACACTGAGTGACGTAACTCAGTGATTTGATGCAGCAACAAACATCATTTATTTACACAATCAAACAAATGAGTGAACAACTTATTTATGAGTCATCAGTTTTCCTATAAAAGTTTAAGATTTAACAACAATCAAGCACACGTCTTGAGCTGAATTAATTATTAAATACAACAACTTTAGGAGCTGGTGTGTGGTGGGCACAGCCGGTGGTCTCGTGTCCAGGCTGCCAGATTCCCAGTGGGTGTGTGGCTTCAAAGCACTGGTTCCCCTCCAGGAGAACACAGCTGCTCCATGTTTGGACACTGGTGTGTGTCCTAACTGAGTGYTGGACCAGTTGTTAGTTCCTAAAGAAGACCAGTTCCTCGGTGGGCCCTTTGTTTCRTGACTTCGGACCACCATCTGCAACTAAACACYGACATGTTGACCTGGACCTTCACACTGAAAYAAGCAATGATTTCAACTCTAAACATTTGTACAGGATTGAAACAAATCAAACCTTGATGTTTTAGGATAAAACTTTTAGTTTAGTGAAGTTATTTCAGCAGAAGAACCGTCCACAGCTGAATCCCAGTTCAACACAAGGATCTGTTCTCCTTCCTCACTAACTTTCACAAACTCTCTGATTATCAAACGCACAAGAACTCTTCGTTAAAACTGTAACAAGTTGTGAGGATTGTTACACTCACAACTTAAAGTTGTGAGGAAAATATCTCAGATTCTCTTCTTCAAGGAACAAGTGACGTCTCTGTGGAGCTCAGACCACACAGTAAGTCAGACTTTAGTGAACTCAAGTTGATCAAAGAACAAACAAGATCAAAATAAATCACTAATGTTCAGCTTATTGTGGATAATCACATGTTGTGTAAAGGTTAGATGAACAGTCAACACGCAGTAATTAAACTTTAACAGAGAACAGTRAAGATCAGCTGTTAAATAATCCAGACTGTTTGAAGGTACTTGAACCTGACCAGGTAGTTTAGGAGTGAAAGCAGGATGTTAGGTTTGATCTTCTAATGAGAGGAACCAGAACAAGAACCTGCGTCTCTGAATCACCTCAGACTGACCCAGGTCCACCTCCAGGCTGTACCTGCAGGTGTCTTCACCGTCAGGTCAGGTGTTCAGGAGGTTCCACCAGGTTCTTACTTCCAGGAAAACTTCCAGGGTTTGGATTTTCAGAGTCTCTGTAAATCTG
>NW_013954132.1:6320-7880 GCF_001266775.1 Austrofundulus limnaeus
GGTCCTCTCAGTCCAGCTGTGGACCTCCAGGCCTGTCAAACTTCAGCACCGGCTGGATCCACGTCATGACACGATCCGGACTTCAAAGGGTAAACCCAGGGCACAGACAAACTCAAAGTACTTAAAAAAGGATTTTAATAACAAAAAGAGGCTGACAAGCAGCTCAAAAGACTTACAAAGTGTGGCGTAGCTTAGGACTTCAAAACTTCACATGACGGAACAGACCGACAACACAGTACAACAATCAGACAAAGGACTGAAGACAGGACACTGAACATAAAGGTCAACTAATGAGGGCAAACTGGAAACACCTGGGAGGAACACAAGGGAACACTGAAACACTAGGATGAACCAAGCTAAATAAACTCAGACCATGACACGTCAAGCCAAAACTGGCTCCTGTTTCAAAATAAAAGTCCTTCCCAGAGGAAGCTGGTGTGTGGTGGGCACAGCCGGTGGTCTCGTGTCCAGGCTGCCAGATTCCCAGTGGGTGTGTGGCTTCAAAGCACTGGTTCCCCTCCAGGAGAACACAGCTGCTCCATGTTTGGACACTGGTGTGTGTCCTAACTGAGTGYTGGACCAGTTGTTAGTTCCTAAAGAAGACCAGTTCCTCGGTGGGCCCTTTGTTTCRTGACTTCGGACCACCATCTGCAACTAAACACYGACATGTTGACCTGGACCTTCACACTGAAAYAAGCAATGATTTCAACTCTAAACATTTGTACAGGATTGAAACAAATCAAACCTTGATGTTTTAGGATAAAACTTTTAGTTTAGTGAAGTTATTTCAGCAGAA
Source organism: Austrofundulus limnaeus (assembly GCF_001266775.1). Lineage (NCBI taxonomy): Eukaryota > Metazoa > Chordata > Actinopteri > Cyprinodontiformes > Rivulidae > Austrofundulus > Austrofundulus limnaeus. The sequence continues at coordinate 7,117 of NW_013954132.1, forward strand.
GAACCGTCCACAGCTGAATCCCAGTTCAACACAAGGATCTGTTCTCCTTCCTCACTAACTTTCACAAACTCTCTGATTATCAAACGCACAAGAACTCTTCGTTAAAANTCACAATAAAAGACTTCTCAACAGAAGTTTTTCTAAATGCTTGGAGCTTGAAAGCAGGTTGTTTTGGTCACAACTGATGATGTCATGAAGCTGTAGCAAAGACCTGCTCATTAACACCTGAGGTCACATCTGATTTTCCTGAGGACACACAAACAGCTTCTCCTCGTTACACAAACATGGTGTGTGTCTGACCCGGGTCAGGTTCTACAGAGAACGACACTAAAGGACACGCCTCCACTTTGGGTCAACAGGTGGATCAGAACGTTAGTGTCAGAACTTCCCACCAGTCAGGTAAACACAATGGTGTGTGTGTGTGTGTGTGTGTGTGTGTGTGTGTGTGTGTGTGTGTGTGCGCGTGTGCACATGAACACAAAGAACACAACGTCAGACCCTGCTCAGTTCTTTACACGACTAACACTAAATGGTTTTAATGAAACTGAAGTGAATTATTTCAACTAAAATAAAACTTAAGATATTTGTCTAAGATTCAACACAAATAATTATTTATATTTCATAATAAAACAATGAACTAAACCACAGAGATCAATTTAAAGAAAAATAAAACTGTCAGATAACAGATGATCCAAAAAAACATTTACATAAAACAAACTGGATCAATTTTCTTTTTGTGTTTCTTCTTTTCTAAATTATAAGAC
>NW_013954132.1:8930-10112 GCF_001266775.1 Austrofundulus limnaeus
CAGTTTCCAACCGTCCTCCATCCGAAACCGAGACATCGCAATCCAGGAACGCCAACCTGCCATTTTTTACATCCTCTCGTGTGAACTTAATATATGGTGGGACTGCTTATTCCCCCTCAGGGAGACCCCTACACAACAAAAATAAACCAGAATAATGGAGATTATTCAGATTATGAACTTGATTAAAGAAAAAAAAAGTCTCTAATGTTAAGATGACCTGTTGACCTAAACCAGTTTAACTGGAACAGATTCTGTGTCTTTAAAGGCCCGTCAGGTCAAAGACTGGTCTGTGTCCAGGTCTGTGTCCAGGTCTGTGTTCAGGTCTGTGACCAGGTCCAACAGACCTGCAGGCTCCCCTCAGGACACCCACCAGCTGAGACTCTTCATCACCTGCTCCTCCTCGTCTGACGTGATGATGTCATGTTTGTGGTCAGGTACGAGCTGCAGACCATCGGCATCACGGCAGCCAACACCTGGGGTCTGTTCCTGCTGGTCCTCCTGATGGGCTACGGTCTGGTGGAGGTCCCCCGCTCCTACTGGAACGCCTCCCGACACGGACACCTCCTCATCAAGACCTACTTCAAGGCCTCCAAGCTGATGACGGAGAAGGCCGACGCMGAGGAGAACCTGGAGGACGTGATGGAGGTGGACTGGTGGGGACACATGGGGAYGGTTGGACAAGCTTTGGGTCAGGGTTGACCTGTGGTTCTGTTGTGTCCTGCTGCAGGAGGTCCGGAAGGTCAGCGAGTCCATCAAGTACAACCATCCTCTGAGGAAGTTCATCGACACCATCCTGAGAAAGGTGAGGCTCTGCTTCTGCTCCTGGTCCTGGTCCTGGTTCTGGTCCTGGTTCTGGTCCTGGTTCCGGACCTAATGTTGACATGTCCCCTCAGTGTCCCGTGGATTATCAGGACAAGATGGGTCGGAACATGGACGACTACGAGGACTTTGATGACAAACAGAACACGTACCCCTCAGAGAAGAACCTGGTGAAGCTGCACAAACAGGTGAGTCCAGGACCTGTCCCCCTGTCCCTCTGTCCCCTCTGTCCCCTCTGTCCCCTCTGTCCCCTCTGTCCCTCTGTCCCCTCTGTCCCCTCTGTCCCCTCTGTCCCTTTGTCCCCTCTGTCCCTCTGTCCCCTCTGTCCCTCTGTCCCTCTGTCCCCTCTGTCCCCCTGTCCAC
>NW_013954132.1:13413-18530 GCF_001266775.1 Austrofundulus limnaeus
CACCACCTGTCACCACCTGTCTCACCTGTCACTCACCTGTCTTACCTGTCACCACCTGTCACTCACCTGTCTCACCTGTCACCACCTGTCTTACCTGTCACCACCTGTCACTCACCTGTCTCACCTGTCACCACCTGTCTCACCTGTCACCACCTGTCTCACCTGTCACCACCTGTCTCACCTGTCACCACCTGTCACCACCTGTCTCACCTGTCACTCACCTGTCTTACCTGTCACCACCTGTCACTCACCTGTCACTCACCTGTCTCACCTGTCACCACCTGTCACTCACCTGTCTCACCTGTCACCACCTGTCACACCTGTCTCACCTGCCACCACCTGTCTCACCTGTCACCACCTGTCACCACCTGTCTCACCTGTCACTCACCTGTCACTCACCTGTCTCACCTGTCACACCTGTCACTCACCTGTCACTCACCTGTCTCACCTGTCACCACCTGTCTCACCTGTCACCACCTGTCACACCTGTCACTCACCTGTCACTCACCTGTCTCACCTGTCACACCTGTCACTCACCTGTCACTCACCTGTCTCACCTGTCTCACCTGTCACCACCTGTCACTCACCTGTCACCCACCTGTCACTCACCTGTCTCACCTGTCACCACCTGTCACACCTGTCTCACCTGTCACCACCTGTCACACCTGTCTCACCTGCCACCACCTGTCTCACCTGTCACCACCTGTCACCACCTGTCACCACCTGTCTCACCTGTCACCACCTGTCATCACCTGTCACCACCTGTCTCACCTGTCACCACCTGTCTCACCTGTCACCACCTGTCTCACCTGTCTCACCTGTCTGAACACCTCCACTGACTGTTTGATGTCTCCTGGTGGACAGAAGTCAAATATTCGCGCTCTGGCAGCCGGGCAGACAGGGACTGCATGGAGCTGCTGCAGGACGCAGAGCCTCTGGACTTCACCTCTGACGCTCTGACAGACGACCCTCTGGAGGTCGACTCCAGCAGGTGAACAGGAAGTGCATCAAGCTTCTTGTGAACGTCCTGTACAGGTACAGCAGACGTCTCTGTTGTTTACTTGTTTGTTTGTTTTGTTGTTTCAGGCCCGCAGCAGGACGGTACCTGTCCATGTCCTCGTCCCGGAACCGAATATTTGACGATGTGTAACGTGGTCTTCTTCAGATCCTCCTGCAGAGGTGACGCAGCACTGACCTCCACCTGAAGCACGCATGTGAAGCTCCGCCTCCAGCACTTCGATCACATGTCCTGTCCACCTCACCTGCTGCTTGAAGGAACATTTGTGCTGTTCAGTAATTAAAGCTGTCCTCTGGATGAGGAGGCTGAATTCTGCTGAGTCAGCCTTTCACTGAGCGTGCTCCTGAATGTCCAGCACATCCCTCTGACCCAGCTGYAATGAAGGCTTCATTAGACTTGATTTATTTTTGTTTCTTCTCCATGTTGAAGGTTTATTTACCTGAAGAATCCCTGAAACTTGATTTGCACTTGATCTGAACCGTCTGAACTACTGAAGTCAGGATGAAGTACGCTGACCTTTGACCCTTTGTGCACAAACAGTTAAATATGAACTCATGTTGGTGTCGATGTGTAGAAASTAAACTTTGTTTTCTCTAATCAGCTGTTTGTTTCTCTGACAACAACCTGACCTTAAAGAGCTCAGAGTTTGTAAAACACCCAGAGGACCGTTAGCGTTTATAACTTTAGTTTGTTTGTGTTCATGAGGACCGAGTACATGTCCCTGCGGAACCCCACAGAGGGCTGCTTCTGTGTTGGACCAGCTGCTTCAAACCTGATGAACCTCTGTGGCTCTGAGCTGCTGGAGGGTCAGCTGAGCTTCATCTTCATCACTTCCTCCTCCTCCTCCTCTGTACAGATGTGTGTGTTTTTGTATTCTGTGGTGAACTGATGAGTTCGTGACTCTGCTGATATTTATAAGCTGTGCTGTGAGAAGGTTCCTCTGTCACAATAAAGTGGATCTGTGTGGAACCAGCAGTTCTTCTCATTTCTCCTGTTTGACTTTAGATCCARCAGGTTTGGTTTCTGTCGTTCTGCTCAGACCTCCATGTTTTTATATGAAATTATTCAACCTGTTGAATAAAACTTGTCTGATCAGATTGAAGTGAGCTCCTGCAGGTGTTGGACTTCAGCTTTCATCCACAGCTGCTGTTCAGGTCCAATAAAACCCAAAACAGGTGAGGAGAGSACAGGTGATCTCACCTGCAGACCTCCAACATGATCACTAGATGTGAGTGATAAACTGGACCTTTAACCGGATCAGAACCAGCTGTTCTGAGCTTGGTTCTGTTTACATCTTGTGCTCTGACAGGAACTGAGTTACAGCCTGGTGTAGATGGACTGGACTGGTTCTGGTCCACTTGTTGGTTCTGGTCCACTTGTTGTGTAAAACGGGACACAAACATGAGTCAGCTCCATCAGCTGGGCGGCTCTTATTTACTGAAGATCACCGCTGATCTGAGGCTTTTATTGTGAAAGAGCCAGAGAGACTCACAGCTCAGGTGAAGGTTCTGAGAGCACGAAGAGCTGCAGACAAACAAACAAACAACCTAACTACTGTACCTAATTTACTAACTAACTAACTAATTAACTAACTAATTAACTAACTAATTAACTACCTAATTAACTAACTAATTAACTAACAACAATCACAGTTAGATGAGTTTATACTCCTGATAAAAGTTTTATAAATAAAAACATTTAGTTTCTGGGTTTAGTCACAGGTGACCAACAACACACACACACACACACACACACACACACACACACACAGGTCTGAGGTTTCACACGTCACAACCTTCAGCAACACACTCAGACACACAACAACACAACTTCAGTTTCCTGAGAGGGACGGACCCTGAAGGCAACACGAACCAAACGATAAACAGCAGATCTCTGGTTCTGGTTCTGGTTCTGGTTCTGGTTCGTCCTCTGAGTGTAGGCAGCCTGATCAGCAGCAGTGGGCGGAGCCACAGGTAAACAGCTCATACCTGCACCAGGTGCGGTTTGGGAGGGACTCATTAGCTGATGTAAGAGGTTCAGGTGTGCTCAGACAGGTCTGACACCTGACAAACACCTGAATGCACAACTTGGTTCTGGATCTGAGGTTCTGACGGCCCGCAGGATGGCCCACAATTATAACCCCTACTGTAAGGTAAGGANTTATTTGAATTCTTCGTCTCTGATAGTGACTCAAAATAATCTACAGAAACATCAGATTCTTCTCTACAGTCTGTGTTGTTAGTTGTTGTAACATGTTCTGTTTACATGCWGACATTCCCCTGTGACATCACTTCCTGTTACTTCACAGGCAAATATCTSAACAACTGTTCAGCTCAGTGACATGAAATTTATTTTGCAATATTTTGTCATTGTCCTCTTTCTAAAAGTGCATTCATATGTATGACAAAAATTAGATGTCACAGGCACTTTAAATCTTTGCTCTTTAACCGTAACGCTGCGTCTGTCCACCAGATGGCGTGCTTCATCACCATCTTCTTCCTCTGCACCTGTGTTTACTCCACCGTGTTTCGGATTCGGGTGTTTAACTACTACTACCTGGCCTCGCACCATCAGACCGACGCCTACAGCCTGCAGTTCAGCGGCATGTGAGTGACAGGAAGTTAGTGACAGGTGAGACAGGATCAGCTGAAGCTTCAGAATCCTTCTGTGTCTGACCTGCAGGCTCTTCTGTCGTCTGACTCCTCCTCTGTGTCTGAACTTCCTGGGTCTGATCCACATGGACTCAGCTATCTCCCACCAGGAGAAGCTGCAGACGGCGTACACCTCTGTAAATAACCACAGATTAACCTGCAGGTTTCAGGTGGACCCGCCTSACTCTGGTTCTGTTTCAGATCATGGGATCCATGAGAGTCCTCTCCTTCATCGCCAAYGGGTTCTACATCTACTACCCCATGCTGATCGTCATCCTCTGCATCGCCACCTACTTCAGGTGACTGTTTTMTGTCAGAGTCACTGTTGTGTCTTATCACCTGTGAAACCCACACTGACCCGGTTCTGTTGTTTTCTGGGTCAGTCTGGGAACTCGCTGCCTCAACCTCCTGGGCTTCCAGCAGTTCATGGACGACAGCGAGATGACCTCTGACCTCATCGACGAGGGGAAGGAGCTGATTCGACGCGGTGAGACTTGGAGGACATTCATGTTTAGACCTGTCACGATAGTCAGTAAATCAGTTAATCATATGATAAATTATTTTGAGGTTGATAAAAAAAATGAGGACGATAATTTTCATTTGCYTGCTTGCTTGTTTACTTTCGTCTCTCCCCCTCTGTGCTCCAGTGCACAGCTCCAYTGACCCCTCCCACTCCTGTTTTCTTAGAGTCAGAAGGAGTGAACTCTGGCGTTAGGTATTGCCAGGTGCGTGGTCTCGTAACTCATTAGCATRAGAGCTCAGATCAATAATTACATGGAGCTGGTTATCAGTGAAACCACAACACATTTGTTGTGATCTGGCTGCTTGTTTACACATCATTGGTGATCTGAGTCTCTGTCAATCGGAGTCTCTGTCTATGGGAGTCTCTGTCTATGGGAGTCTCTGTCGATGGGAGTCTCTGACTATGGGAGTCTCTGTCGATGGGAGTCTCTGACTATGGGAGTCTCTGTCGATGGGAGTCTCTGTCGATGGGAGTCTCTGACGATGGGAGTCTCTGTCGATGGGAGTCTCTGTCGATGGGAGTCTCTGTCTATGGGAGTCATTGACGATCTGAGTCATTGACGATCTGAGTCACTGTTGGTCTGAGTCACTGATGATCGGAGTCTCTGACGATCTGAATCACTGATGATCGGAGTCTCTGCCGATCTGCGTCTCTGCCAATCGGAGTCTCTGCCGATCTGCGTCTCTGCCAATCGGAGTCTCTGTAGATCGGAGTCTCTGACAATCGGAGTCTCTGACGAACTGAATAACTAACGATCGGAGTCTCTGTCGATCGGAGTCTCTGTCGATCGGAGTCTCTGTCGATCGGAGTCTCTGTCGATCGGAGTCTCTGTCGAACTGAATAACTAACGATCGGAGTCTCTGTCGATCGGAGTCTCTGTCGATCGGAGTCTCTGCCGATCGGAGTCTCTGACAATCGGAGTCTC
>NW_013954132.1:25356-27136 GCF_001266775.1 Austrofundulus limnaeus
GGTTACTTATCTTTACTTTACACAAGGTCTGAGATTACACGTCAGAGTCCTGGACTCTGAGTCCTGGACTCTGAGTCCTGATCCGTCTGAAGGAACTAATCCCAGAGTTGTGTCTGACAGGATGAGTCAGACTTTTATTTTGAAAGGTTTGTTTGAACAGGACTCAGATTATTTCACTCCTGGTTTTTATTCTGGTTCAGTCCAAACTAAAACTGGATCAGACTCCTGGATCAGGATCAGACTCCTGGATCAGGATCAGACTCCTGGRTCTCAGAGCTGGGCCCAGAATGCAGTGGAGGCAGGAGCTCAGCTGTTTGTCATCAGGAACCTGTTGACTGAGTTGTGTAAATGTTGTAAATATAAAGATTTACTCCTCAAAGCTTCAGCTTTACTGATCAATGACTGTTTCATAAACCCCGCCTCCAGCRTGTGACTGACAGCTCAGTCAGCCAACAGCTGCCTCTTTATAAAGTCCACACTGTCCAGGGTCCTGGAGATGAGCCAGAATCAGGACTGGGTCAGACACCAGGACCAGGACTACACAGACACCAGGACCAGGACTACACAGACACCAGGACCAGGACTGGACCGTCCCTCACTCGTCTTCATCCCAGTGTTTCTTCTGTCAGGGTTCTGAGYCGGTCTGGTCCAGTCTGGTTCTGTCACATTCCTGTTCACTTCATTTAGTCCTTAATGTGACCACTAAGACCTGACACCTGATGATGAAGATGAAGATGAGGATGAAGATGAGGATAATGATGATGAAGAAGAAGAAGAAGATTATAAGGATGATGATGAGGATAATGATGATGAAGAAGATGATGAAGATGAAGAAGAAGATGAGGATGAAGAAGAAGATGAGGATAAAGATGATTAGGATACTGATGATGATGATGAACATAATGATGATGATGAGGATGATGATGAGGATGAAGAGGATGAAGCAGATGATGATGAAGATGATGATGATAATGATGATAAAGAAGATGATGATGATGATGATAAAGAAGATGATGATGATGATGAGGATGATGATCATGATGATGATGATGATGATGTTTATGATGAAGAAGATGATGGTGATGATGATGAAGAAGAAGAAGATGATGGTGATGATGATGAACATAATGATGAGGATGATGAGGATGATGATGATGAGGATGATGATGATGATGAACATAATGATGAGGATGATGATGATGAGGATGATGATGAGGATAAAGATGATTAGGATACTGATGATGATGAGGATGAAGAGGATGAAGAAGATGATGATGAAGATGATGAAGATGATGATGATGAGGATGAAGAAGAAGAAGATGATGATGAAGATGATGAAGATGATGATGTCTTCAGGTTCAGGTCAGATGGTTCTTATTTAGACTTCACTGACCCCTGCAGGTGGATCAGGACTTCCTGCTGGAGGCTCCTGGGGAGCAGAGAGGAGCTGGTTGGGTCAAAGTGTCTGCTGGCCATTAATGGTCAGAAAGAATCAAACCCTGAYGGTTAATGGGATTACTGGTCAGTTTGCTCCCTGCTCCTCTGTTCTGAGGAACCAGTTGTGTTTTTGATCAGAACTCAGGTTTTACTTCATCAACACAGTTTACTGATGAGAACCTGAAGTTCTGACAGTTTGGATCAGTTCTACTGAAGCTGGTCCTGTGAGGACATGAGGCCGTCCAGAGATGATTCATCTAATTAATCCTGATTAAACTGACCCTCTGACACACACACACACACACACACACACACACACACACACACACACACACACACACAC
>NW_013954132.1:27292-29015 GCF_001266775.1 Austrofundulus limnaeus
AGCGCTCCTCGGTGGCGACCAGGCGGAACTGCACACACACACACACACACACACACACACACACACACACACACACACACAGGTTCTGTTCAGAAGAACAAAACTGAAATTTTAAAGAAAAACTAATTTTCTCTTTTCATCAAGCTGCGACCCTCAGACTGATCCCAGGACCCTCAGCGGGTCCCCGAGCCGCTGGTTGAGCAGCCTCTCCATGGTTTTTTTTTGTTCTGTGTCACCTGGCCGGGATCCAGGCAGCAGCCAATCAGCGCGCAGCTCTCTGAACCCGGCTGTCAGGAAGAACCGGACGGTCTCGGTCCTCCGCCTGCGGATCCTCTTGGTTTTTCTGGAATTCGGGATCCCGTCCACGCGGTTCGGTTCCGGTTCATCAGTGCTGAGTTCCAGTGTGGATCCACAGAGAGGCGGGACCGACCTAGAATCCGCAGGGAACACCTGGTCCGGGACCGAAACTCCAGCGAACAAAGTAACCGAAACTGCGGGCAGACACCTGCTGCTGCCTGGACCGGGTCAGGACCGGGCCAGGACCGGGCCGGATCACAGGGGACTATGATGGACTCTGAACGGGACTAAAAGGAACACGTTAGAACGGTTCTGTGGATCCGGAGGCGCCATGTCTGTGAACGAGCTCTACACCAAGGTGAGTCCAGTTTACCTGCCGAACACAGCACGGCTTCACTGGTTCTGACCCAGCAGGCCCGAACTGACCGGCTTTAAACTCTGGACCTAAAGAGTCCCAGTGGACTCCACCTGAGCCGAACCGAGCCGGGCCGAGTCGGACTTCGTGCTGTTTCAGCCCGAGTTTAAGCACCTGTTGGCTGAAGGTTCTGCGGCTGCGCACACTGACCAGGAACAACTTAAAGCTAAACTACCTGAGAACTGGACCTCTGAGGCGGGTTACACCTGAGCCGGATTTAAGACGAGGGTCACAGGTGTTCTGGTCCATTCACAGTAAAGCCGGTACCCACCTGAGACCCGAACAGGGTCCGGTTCAGTCTAAAACCGGTTCTATTTGAGGRGAGTTCTGAGCTGACAGGTGGTGGAGCCCCAGAGTCAGGGTGAACTCTGACCATCAGCAGGATTCTGATGGTTCTGCTGGTTCTCAGGGAGCAGAACCTCTGATCTGGGACTGGTTACTGATCATCTTCCTCCCAGAGAGAGGAGGAGGAYTAGTTTCTTCATCAACTGATTTTAATCCAGAGTTCAGATTTGAAGCAGAAGTCCAACAGGTCAGATGTCTGAGGACAGAGACCTGAACCAGGACCAGGTCCAGGAGTCACAGGGTTCAGTCTTTGGATGTTTAGAGTCCAATCGACTGCAGGACCTTCTGAGATCCTCCTGCTGGACTCTGGAGTCCACATTGTTAAAGCAGGACCACTTAATCCCCCCTCTCTCTGTGGAACCACTTAATCCTGGTCTGAGGGGGTCTGCAGTCCTGCAGCTCCATCTGTTTGTGTTCAGAAACCCTGTTGGGGGTCAGGAAGGCTGCATGGACTGTGGGTGGGGGTAACASCAGTCCCTCACAGTCCCTGACAGACCCTCAGAGTCTGGGGGGGGTAATCTGTCAGATTATGTCTCTGGATGATTTCATTCTTTGTTTCTGTTTCAGCTGTTTGAGACATCTGTCCTCCACATGGAGGACGTGTCCTCGTGTCCCCCACTGTCCCCAAGTGTCCCCAAGTGTCCCCAAGTGTCCCCAAGTGTCCCC
>NW_013954132.1:36102-38923 GCF_001266775.1 Austrofundulus limnaeus
ACACACACACACACACACACACACACACACACACACACACACACCTGTCACAGGTATGTGTGTGAACTTCACCTTCCTGCTGCTCAGATCAAAGTTCAGACAGTCTGTTTCCTGCAGACACACCCAGAGTTCACCTGAGCCTCACCTGTGCTGACGCAGCGGGGGGCGGAGCCTCACCTGTGCTCAGCTGACACAGCAGGGGGCGGAGCCTCACCTGTGCTGACACAGTGGGGGGCGGAACCTCACCTGTGCTCAGCTGACACAGCAGGGGGCGGAGCCTCACCTGTGCTGACACAGCGGGGGCGGAGCCTCACCTGTGCTGACACAGCGGGGGGCGGAGCCTCACCTGAGCAGTCCACAGTGGACCTGCTCCCAGAGAGGACTTCCTGTGTGGGAACCAGCCTCACCTGTAGACTCAGGTTTCACTCTGGACCTGCAGAACCACTTCTGTCCCCTCAGCTAGAACTGAATCCACAGATCCATCAAAGACCTGGAACCAGAACAAAATGAGACCTGGACCAGGACTTTTGCAGGGGTCTGTCTTTGGCCCCTCCCACTTTGAGACAGACTTTAATAAACATCAGTTTTATGTTTCATTCAACCAGGAAGTGTGTGTGTGTGTGTGTGTGTGTGTGTGTGTGTGTGTGTGTGTGTGTGTGTGTCCCAGATAAACATATTGTCAGCAGGCCTCCTCTGATTGGCTGATCCAGATCCAGGCCCAGCAGAACCAACAGAACCTCAGAGCAGTTTGATGAGAACCATCATGAGGCAGGATTAATCCTCCAGTGTGGCTGCAGGTCCGCAGGTGAACTCACCTGCAGGTCCACAGGTGAACTCACCTGCAGGTCCGCAGGTGAACTCACCTGCAGGTCCGCAGGTGAACTCACCTGTGAGGCTCAGACAGGTGAGACAGGTCATGTGACCACAGCTGACTCACTGCTTCATGGAAACAGATGCAAATCAGCTGTTTTCTGTGCAGCTGATTTGAATGAAAGCTGCAAGCGATGATGTCATTCCTTTGTGGGCGTGGCCCAGCAGCTGGAGGAGGGGGAGGAGCTTCAGCTGGTCCAATCAGCACCAAGAGTCACATTTTAAATCTCTGCCGGATCATCTTTTTCATCAGTTACTGAACAGAACCTTTAACAGAACCTTTAACAGAACCTGAACAGAACCTGAACAGAACCTGAACAGAACCTTTAACAGAACCTTTAACAGAACCTTTAACAGAACCTTTAACAGAACCTGAACAGAACCTGAACAGAACCTGAACAGAACCTTTAACAGAACCTTTAACAGAACCTGAACAGAACCTGAACAGAACCTGAACAGAACCTGAACAGAACCTTTAACAGAACCTGGACAGAACCTTTAACAGAACCTTGAACAGAACCTTGAACAGAACCTGAACAGAACCTGAACAGAACCTTGAAGGGAACTATTTAATTGCTTCCTGTTGATAGAGGTTCTGACCAGAACCACGTCAGACTGATCCACCAGACCTGACGGGTTCATGATGGTTCTGCAGAGACCTGGATCAGGTTTATCCTCCAGAACCGGTTCGAGGTCAGCGGTCCGATTCTTCTGTGGACGGAAGCAGCTCAGCTGAATCTGGATCAGTTCTGGTGTTTGGTTCTGCTGACTCTCAACCTGTGGTTCTGTTAGAACAACAACACCTGGCCCGGGTCTGACCCGATGTCTGTGTGTTTCAGTTCACCCGGGTCTGGATCCCGGACCAGGACGAGGTGTGGAGGGCTGCAGAGATCACCAGAGACTACAGGGAGGGGGAACCGGTCCTGCACCTGCAGCTGGACGATGGAACGGTCAGTACTCAGAACCAGAACTTGTTCTGTCTCAGACTCAGACTGAGACCAGTCTGTGTTCTGTTACAGAACCTGGAGTACCAGGTGGGTCCAAAGTCCAACCCGCTGCCGTTCCTGCGGAACCCGGACATCCTGGTGGGGGAGAACGACCTGACGGCGCTCAGTTACCTGCATGAACCCGCCGTCCTGCACAACCTGAGGGTCCGCTTCCTGGAGTCCAACCACATCTACACGTACTGCGGTCAGTCAGAACCAGAACCAGAACCTCTGCAGTTTGATTGACAGGATCAGAGCTGTGGGCGGAGCCTGGTGCCACAGCTGTAGTGATGTTCTGGTTCCTGTCTCAGGTATCGTCCTGGTGGCCATCAACCCCTACGAGCAGCTGCAGATCTACGGTGAGGAGGTGATCACGGCCTACAGCGGGCAGAACATGGGCGACATGGACCCTCACATCTTCGCCGTGGCTGAGGAGGCSTACAAACAGATGGCCAGGTACACCTGCTGCAGGTGTCCAAGCAGCTGCCTGAACAAAAGCCTCAGTTTGAACTAAAGGTTGAAGAAGAACAAGATCAAACTAGACATGGGTTTTTAAGATGTAAAAACAAGTGTGCATTGCCACGTAGCATGTCATTTTAGCATGGCTTTACCTGATGCCTTGGACTTTCAGAATGAACTTTGACCAAGTTCAAATATGTTTTCTAAACCAGCTTGTACCTGTCACATCAGCAGGTGTTTGTAATTAAGGTAATTGAGTGACAATATGAAGTTTGAAGAGATTTTTTGTTAAAGTAGTGTTAGCTGGATTTGAACCCTGATCTCCCACATGAAAGTCCATGACATAGACCATTAGACTGTTGGAGCTGTGGCAGGGTGTKGTGCCAGGGGTTGGTTTKTATGTATGCAGAATGAGGCCACATTGCCAATACAATTATTGACACTAAACTGCATAATATTACAACAATAGAGCAGTATTAAGCTAATGATATAGTAAAACATCAAAA
>NW_013954132.1:40614-42266 GCF_001266775.1 Austrofundulus limnaeus
CCTTTAGGCGGAGGGAGGCTGCCTTCTCGTTCACCGGGGTAAACCCCAACGTACAGACGCCAAGATGGGGGGCAACAAGTATGCCCACTCCTGCCCTGGGTCTCTCACCGCAGGCAACTCCAGAGTGGAAGTATGTCCAGCCCCTCTCAAGGAGAGACATTAGCCAGAGAACCAGAGCCATGCGTCGAGGTGAGGCCGACTATTTCTAGCTGAAACCTCTCTGCCGTGCACACTAGGTTCCTTCCCCACCAGAGAGGTGACGTTCCACGTCCCAAGAGCCAGCTTCTGCAGCCGAGGATCAGACCGCCAGGGTCCCCTCCTTCAGCCGCCGCCCATTACACACTGCACCCAACCCCTTCGGCCCCTCATACAGGTGGTGAGCCCATTGGAAGGGGGACCCACGTCTCCTCTTCRGGCTGAGCCCGGCCGGGCTCTGTGGGTGAAAGCCAGGCCACCAGGCGCTCACCATCATGCCCCACCTCCAGGCCCGGCTCCAGAGGGGGGCCCCGGTGACCCGCGTCTGGGCGAGGGAATGCCAGATCCAAATTTTTTAAGCATCATAAGGGTTCTTCGGGCTGCGCTTTGTCTGGTTCCTCACCCAGGACCTGTCTGCCTTGGGTGACCCTACCAGGGGCATAAAGCCCCAGGAGTTGTCAGGAGTTGGTTTGTATATGTGCAGAAAGAGGCCACATTGCCAATACAATTATTGATACTAAACTGCATGCTATTACAACAATAGAGCAGTATTAAGACAATTTTATAGTAAAACACGAAAGTACAATCATATTATGATTGTAAACACTGAACCATTGAGTGTAATGGTGTGACAATATAATCTGAAAATATGTGGTTTAAATGAAAGTGTTTGTTCATAGATGTGATTGAACCCTGACCTCCGACACGAAAGCCCATGGCATARACCATTAGACTTTTAGAGCTGTGGTAGAGTGTGGTGCCAGGGGTTGGTTTGAATGTATKCAGAAAGAGGCCATATTGCCAWTACAATTATTGACACGAAACTGCATAAAATGATAACAATAGAGCAGTATTAAGACAAATTTATAGTAAAACATGAAAGTACAATCATATTAGTAGTGTAAACACTGAACCATTGAGGTAAAATATGAGAAAACTATGGTGCAGTTCCAAGTCGAGTACAGCTGGGGGCAGTATTGGAACATTACAAGGCTCCATTGACTCCAATTATATGAATTTGGAATAAAGTTTAAACAATATTTCAAAAACTACAAGTTGTACAGGCACCAAAAGGCATAGCAATCATTTGACACAGGACATTTACAGATAGAAATTATAATGGCAGCTGTAGGACAAAGTATGTAGGAGCATTGGACTTGAATAATGAGCTTTGACCAAGTTCAAATATGTTTTCTAAACCAGCTTGTGCCTGCCACATCAGCAGGGGTTTTTAATTAAGGTAATTGAGTGACAATATGAAGTTGGAAGAGATTTTTTGTTAAAGTAGTGTTAGTTGGGTTTTGAACCCTGATCTCCCACATGAAAGACCATGACATAGACCATTAGACTGTTGGAGCGGTGGCAGTTTGTATGTGTGCAGAAGGAGGCCACATTGCCAATACAATTATTGACACTAAACTGCATAATATTACAACAATAGAGCAGTATTAAGACAA
>NW_013954132.1:43514-44859 GCF_001266775.1 Austrofundulus limnaeus
GGGTGTGGATGGGTTAAATGCAGAGCACAATTTCATCATTGTGTGGAAACACACACTGATGACAAATAAAGCACCTTTACCTTTATAAATCACAATGGCAGCTCTAGGACAAAGTATGCAGGAGGAGAAGCATGGCAAATTTGAGATGACTTGGATGGGAAACAAATCACAATAGTGTGCATTGCCAATGCAATGCACACTGATAAATACATTTCCTGCAAAACAASAAGTTCACAATCAATGAGCCATGTTTAAAATCACAGCTAGAAACTACATGTAGCAAAACAGTCGATCAGTCACAATCATAGTCCTGATCACATGATCACACAATCTTTATTTATTTATTTTTTATTGATCTTTATAGGGTGTTGTTGTGTCTGCTCAGTGGTGAATAAATCCACATGCCCACCAATCCAAAAAAACTTGATCACACGTTCACATGATGACACAGTAACATGATGATATGGTCACATGATCCCAGGGAATGTAATTTCCCTGAGGGACCCCTTCCAATGGATCAATAAAGTCCTATCTAATCTAATCTAATCTAATCTAATCTAATGATCAGATGGTCACATGGTCACACAGTGAGTTCCTCTGCGTGGTTTTCAGGGATGAGAGGAACCAGTCCATTATCGTGAGCGGAGAGTCCGGAGCAGGAAAAACTGTTTCAGCCAAATATGCCATGAGGTTCTTCGCCACTGTGGGCGGCTCGGCCAATGACGCCAACGTGGAGGACAAAGTTCTGGCCTCCAACCCTATTATGGAGGTCAGTGTGTGGAGCCTAAAGTCCAGCGACCTGTGACCTCTCTTAGACATTCTTTCCATAAAGTTCTGACCCATCTTCTCCTTTTCCCCATCAGGCCATCGGGAACGCTAAAACCACCCGGAACGACAACAGCAGTCGCTTTGGGAAGTACATCCAGATCATCTTCAGCCGTCACTACCACATCATCGGGGCCAGCATGAGAACCTATCTGCTGGAGAAGTCCCGGGTTGTCTTCCAGGTGAGTCCTGTTCCCTGGTCACCATCCTGACCTGGTTCTGCCCTGTTACCCGTCTGCCTCAGCTGATGGTTTGGGTTTGGTTTCCAGGCTGAGGATGAGAGGAATTATCACATCTTCTACCAGCTGTGTGCCTCGGCCAGTTTACCAGAGTTTAAGGAGCTCGGTCTCAGTGAGTCCACCTGTCTGTCCACCTGTCTGTCCACCTGTCTGTCCACCTGTCTGTCCACCTGTCCACCTGTCTGTCCACCTGTCTGTCCACCTGTCCACCTGTCTGTCCACCTGTCTGTCCACCTGTCCACCTGTCCACCTGTCTGTCCACCTGTCCACCTGTCCACCTG
>NW_013954132.1:46199-47866 GCF_001266775.1 Austrofundulus limnaeus
TCATCATACTGGTGTTTAATCTCATCATACTGGTGTTTAATCTCATCATACTGGTGTTTAATCTCATCATACTGGTGTTTAATCTCATCATACTGGTGTTTAATCTCATCATGCTGGTGTTTAATCTCATCATGCTGGTGTTTAATCTCATCGATGTGGTTTTTATTCCCACGATAGTTGATTTTGGTCTCATCACAGTGTTTCTTCAGGGTTGGTAGTACGATATCATCATTTGGCTCCTCTGAGTTGCAGGCTTTAAACAAGTTATGTTGAACCAGAACTAAACCAGGTAGATGAAAACCCAGTCCTGAAGCAGACCCTGCTGAGACCTGTGGTCCATGTTTGCAGGTGTGAAGGAGAGCAGTCAGAGCAGCATCTTTAAGATCCTGGCCTCTGTTCTCCACCTGGGGAACGTGGCCATCGTGGCCGAGCGGGACGGGGAGTCCTGTCGTCTCTCGGTACGTGGACCCGTGGATCTGCAGCCCCGGTGGTTTCTGTGCCCCCCTGACTGAGAGGTCTTTGTGTTTCAGAGGAACGATGCCCACCTGCAGCACTTCTGCAGGCTGCTGGGGGTGGAGCTAAAGCAGATGGAGCACTGGCTGTGCCACAGGAAGCTGGCCACAGCGTCAGAGACCTACGTGAAGAGCATGTCCAGCAGGCAGGCGCAGAACGCCCGCGACGCGCTCGCCAAGCACATCTACGCCCGCCTCTTCGACTGGATCGTCCAGCACATCAACAAGGCTCTGCAGACCTCCTCTAAGCAGCACTCCTTCATCGGAGTCCTGGACATCTACGGGTACGAAGCCCTGGTCCTGGTCCTGGTCCTGGTCCTGGTCCACCTCATGAGACGGTTGTTTGTGTCTCTGCAGGTTTGAGACGTTTGAGGTGAACAGCTTCGAGCAGTTCTGCATCAACTACGCCAACGAGAAGCTGCAGCAGCAGTTTAACTCTGTGAGTTCTGTAGAACCCATCCGGACCTTCAGGTCCACGTTTGTCTCATAGCTCTTCTTCATCTTCTTCTTCGTCCTGCCGCTCCGTGTCCTCAGCACGTCTTCAAGCTGGAGCAGGAGGAGTACATGAAGGAGCAGATTCCYTGGACCCTCATCGACTTCTACGACAACCAGCCCTGCATAGACCTGATCGAGGCCCGGCTCGGGATCCTGGACCTGCTGGATGAGGAGTGTAAGGTGAGACCGGCTCCTGTCCAGGTCCACAGCAGGACCGCTCGGTCTCGGTGGGTGTGCCTGAGTCAGATCAGCTGATCTGGAACCAAACTCTGTCCCAGGTTCCAAAGGGGACGGATCAGAACTGGGCCCAGAAGCTGTACAAGCAGCACTCCAGCAGCGCCCACTTCCAGAAACCCCGCATGTCCAACATCTCCTTCATCATCATCCACTTCGCTGACAAGGTGAGCCCACCACAACCCAGACCCTGCAGGGGCCAGAACCAACAACACACTCTTCAGAACCTCCTGATGGTTCTGATGCACTTCTGATCACTGACCAGGGTCATTATAGTTAACTGGACTGATAACTGACTAAAACTGTTTAATGTTTTTATAAAACTAACTAAAACTGTTTAATGTTTTTATAAAACTAACTAAAACTGTTTAATGTTTTTATAAAACTAACTAAAACTGTTTAATGTTTTTATAAAACTAAGTAAAA
>NW_013954132.1:57177-59426 GCF_001266775.1 Austrofundulus limnaeus
TTGTTGTTTTGTTTGCTTGTTGTTGTTAGATTGTTGTTGTTTTGTTTGCTTGTTGTTGTTAGATTGTTGTTGTTTTGTTTGCTTGTTGTTGTTAGATTGTTGTTGTTTTGTTTGCTTGTTGTTGTTAGATTGTTGTTGTTTTGTTTGCTTGTTGTTGTTAGATTGTTGTTGTTTTGTTTGCTTGTTGTTGTTAGATTGTTGTTGTTTTGTTTGCTTGTTGTTGTTAGATTGTTGTTGTTTTGTTTGCTTGTTGTTGTTAGATTGTTGTTGTTGTTATGTTGTTGTTGTTGTTAGATTGTTGTTGTTTAGTTTGCTTGTTGTTGTTAGATTGTTGTTGTTTTGTTTGCTTGTTGTTGTTGTTGTTGAGGCCACAGGAAACAGGTCCAGGCAGCAGAGAAAAGCTGACTTGTTGCTGAAAAAGAGGACAACACATCTGGACGTTAATGAAAAGCTCCTGAGCTGAAGGCAGCAGGTCACATGACTCAGACTCACAACATCAGCAGTGACTCAGCGTCAGGGAGACACTCTTTGTTTGTTTGTTTGTTTGTTTGTTTGTTTGTTTGTTTGTTTATAGTTTAGCTGGTTTTTGTCTGTCTTCAGTCAGTTTTCATGTTGAGCTGAAAGCTTTGGATCAATCAGACTCTGAGGGTTCAGGGTTACACAGTCTGGATCCTGGTCTCAGAAACTGGTTCTATGTGGATGAAGGTCTGAGTGAGTCCAGATCTGACAGTTCTGACCCGTTCATGTGCAGCTAGAACAGAACAAAGTGTTTAAGTCTGGCACCAAGACCGTGAACTGGTCCGGCTCAGACCCRGGCTCAGATCTCATCTGTGTTCCTGTCAGGAACCCGACATGTTCCAGTTTGGAAAGACCAAGATCTTCTTCAGAGCCGGTCAGGTGGCGTACCTGGAGAAACTTCGGACCGATAAGTTCCGATCAGCCTGCATCAAGATCCAGAAGACGGTCCGAGGCTGGCTGCAGAGGATCCGGTACCGTAAGATCCGCAGGTCTGCCGTGGCCCTGCAGAGATACGGTCGAGGATACCTGGCTCGTAGGTGAGCTGATTGGTCCAGAGGGTCTGGGACCACACTGCTGTCACCTGGTGATCACTGTTCCACCTGTCCTCCTCCTGCAGGTACGCAGAGTTCCTGCGTCTGAACCGGGCCGCCCTCATCTGTCAGAAACAGTACCGCATGGTCCGGGAGCGCAGGAAGTACCTGCGGATCCGGCAGGCTGTGGTCACCATCCAGGCCTACACCCGAGGGATGTTCACCCGCAGGATCTACTGGGAGGTGAGGTGGAGCACATCTGACCTTTGACCCCTGACCCTTCATCATCTAACAGTGGTTCTGAACCTTTTGGACCTCGAGGCCCAGTCAGACATTACCAATGTACAGATCAAAATGATAATTATCATAAATCTTGGTTTAATTTATATTGTATTTACATCATAACTAAATTAAATACACTTACAGTTTAAACCTGTCAAATAATCACAAGACGTGATTATAACAAACATTTTATATTGTAACCTGCAACAGACCACAGGCTTATCAACACAAAATATATGTTTTTAACAAACAATAACAAAAATAGAGAATTCAATAAATAAAATTGTGTTCCCATTCCATGGGATGGCTGTGGCAGAGTGGTTAGAGGAGTTGTCCTGGAACTGGTAGGTCACTGGTTCAATCCCCCATCCAGCTGTCTCAGTTGTTGTGTCCTTGGGCAAGGCACTTCAGCCCTAATGCCTCTGATGTCCCATCAGTGTCTGAATGTGATTGGACTGATTAGTCTCATAGATGATTGTACCTGTTATCTCTGTAGAGAGCTAACAGAGTGCTGTGTGAATGGATGAATGAGGACACAGGTTGTAGAGTGAAGACCTCTGACCCTGGATTTACATTACTTGTGTTCCAGCTCCACTACGCTGCGCTGCGCTGCACAGGTCACAGCTGAGCGTTTCAAGTCCAGTTTACACCACCTCCGGTCCGCTCTGGTCCGGTCCGGTCCGGTCCGACAGACGTGCAGGAAGCAGATTGTGTGATAAATCCAGTGATAAATGTGAAGTCACAGCATAAATAATTAATTCAGTGAAAGAAGAACTCCAAACAGCTGAAAACAACGATATAAAGACTTCTGGTATCTATGTTGAAACTGTCTCACTGTCGTCTTCCTGAAACTTCTGATTTCAAAATAAAATCCACGTGTCTCATGTGTGTACACATGTGCTTCCCAAACAGAACCAT
>NW_013954132.1:62148-64764 GCF_001266775.1 Austrofundulus limnaeus
TCACAGAGGGTGGAGGGTGGTACTGAGCACTGGACTGGACCCACACTTCAGAGAGGGTGGAGGGTGGTACTGGGACTGGACCCACACTTCACAGAGGGTGGAGGGTGGTACTGGGACTGGACTGGACCCACACTTCAGAGAGGGTGGAGGGTGGTACTGGGACTGGACTGGACCCACACTTCACAGAGGGTGGAGTGTGTGCACTGGGACTGGACCCACACTTCACAGAGGGTGGAGGGTGGTACTGGGACTGGACTGGACCCACACTTCACAGAGGGTGGAGGGTGGTACTGGGACTGGACTGGACCCACACTTCAGAGAGGGTGGAGGGTGGTACTGGGACTGGACTGGACCGTACAGTCCGTTTACCATTCTCAGCAGGTTTCTAAGGTTCTTCTTCTACATATTAAAAGTTGTTAAACATCTGAGTGGTGCACTACTGCTACTAGTGGTCAGAAAGTGTATTACACCTTATTTAAAACCAATGTGGTCCCACGGCCCTCTGTGGCCCAAAGTTAAAAACTGTTGTTCTTTAGAGGCCCTGAAGGTGGCGCTGTGGCCCACAGGTTAAGAGTCTCTGATCCAACAGTCTGACCCTCTGGTTCTGGTTGTTCTGTTGTTGGACTGATGTTCTCCACAGTTCCTGCTGCACCACAAGGCCATGATCATCCAGAAGAGCGTGCGCGGCTGGCTGCAGAGGAGGAAGTTCAGGCGAGCGCGCRCCGCCGCMGTCATCATCCAGTGTGGCTTCAGACGCCTGCAGGCCAAGAAGCAGCTGAAGCAGCTGAAGATCGAAGCTCGCTCTGCAGAACGCCTGAAGAAGCTCAACACGGGCATGGAGAACAAGATCGTCCAGCTGCAGAGGAAGATGGACGAGCAGGTGCGTGCACGCACACACGTGCACACTCTGAGTGCCACCAGGTGCGCTGACAGGAGCTGCTTGTGTTCCAGTCCAAAGAGATGAAGGCTCAGAACGAGCAGCTGCTGACGGTCAACACCTCGCTGGGGTCAGAGGTCAGCAAGCTGCAGAAGGAGCTGGAGCTGGTCCGGGGTCAGCAGCCGGACGGAGGCCGGGTCATGTCGCTGCAGGAGCAGGTGGACAAGCTGCAGGAGGAGCTGCAGGAGGCGCAGGCCGAGAAGAAGAGGCTGCAGGAGGAGCACAGCAGCGAGAAGCTGAGCCTCACACAGGTGGGCACCAGTGGGCGGAGCTTCAGGAGCCTCACCTTTGAGAGGAGCTGCAGCTTTATTCTTTCTGTTTGACCCTCAGAGGCTGGAGGAGCTGCAGGCAGAAAACTCTCTGTTAAAGAGCGAGAAGGAAGAACTGAACCGACAGATCCAGCAGCGCTCCAAGACGTCTGCAGGTGAGGGTCTCCCCTGCACACCTGGCACCAGGTCCAGGTCTGTCTGAGCCCTGCTGATCCTGTGTTTGTGTGTCAGAGGAGACCAGCAGTGCCTCCCTGCAGGCCGAGCTGGACGGGGAGCGGCAGCGCTACCAGAACCTTCTGAAGGAGTTCTCCAGGCTGGAGCAGAGATACGACAACCTGAAGGAGGAGATGTCTCTGAGCAAGGTGACCTCTGACCTCACATCACCTCTGCTAGAACCTGCAGGTGTGAGTTCTGACAGAGGCTCACACCTGCAGGGAGCAGCTCCTGCAGCTGGAGCTGAGGGGGCGGGGCTGATGGAGCTTTGACACATTTCTGTCTGAAGTCACTTTGTCAGGTTTAATGAAACTGTGAGCTGACTCCTCCTCTTCCTCCTCCAGTTCCAGCCCGGCCACCACAGGAACCCGTCCAATCAGAGCAGCCTGGAGTCCGACTCCAACTACCCCTCCTTCTCCACCTCTGAGGTGGGAGACACCGAGGACTCCATCCAGCTGGTGGAGGTCAGTTAGGGGGCGGAGCTGCTTTTTTCTCTTTCAACACAGTTAGACKTTGTGATTAAAGCGAGTAAATGTGTCGTGGTGGTCCTGGTTTCAGGAGATGGGGGTGGAGAAGGCTGCCATGGACATCAGTTTGTTCATGAAGCTGCAGAAACGAGTGCGAGAGCTGGAGACAGAAAGGAAGAGGCTGCAGAACAACCTGGACAAGATGGAGGAGTTGGCCAAGCGTAGGGTGAGGCTTCCTGTTAGTCACCTGGTCCAGTCTGTCTGATGAAGGTCACCATCTTCATCAGAACCCCCAAATTTCATGTGTTTCTTTCACTGCAGACTTCTGATGTGAAGATTTCCTCCAGGGAGCACGAGACCTCAGATCTGGCCTACAACAACCTAAAGGTGCCAACAGAACCTTTTTATTTGTGCAGAAATCTGAAGCTCAGGCTGTTAACGAACTAATGAGGTCATGTTTTATACCTGGTTATAAACACACTTGTTCATGTGTTATTACTGGTTATAAACACACTTGTTCATGTGTTATTACTGGTTATAAACACACTTGTTCATGTTTTATACCTGGTTATAAACACACTTGTTCATGTGTTATTACTGGTTATAAACACACTTGTTCATGTTTTATACCTGGTTATAAACACACTTGTTCATGTTTTATACCTGGTTATAAACACACTTGTTCATGTTTTATACCTGGTTATAAACACACTTGTTCATGTGTTATAAC
>NW_013954132.1:66339-69705 GCF_001266775.1 Austrofundulus limnaeus
ACCTGGTTATAAACACACTTGTTCATGTGTTATACCTGGTTATAAACACACTTGTTCATGTGTTATAACTGGTTATAAACACACTTGTTCATGTGTTATACCTGGTTATAAACAYDCTTGTTCATGTGTTATACCTGGTTATAAACACACTTGTTCATGTGTTATAAACTGAGCTTACAGAAATGTAATGAAAGTCTGTTTCTCTACAGATGCAAGAACTGGAATCAGAGAACAAGAAACTAAAGAATGACCTGAACGAGCTGAGGAAGAGCATCGCTGAGCGAGCAACACAGGACAACTCATCCAATGAGCTGCAGGACAGCTACAACCTGCTGCTAAATCAGCTGAAATCAGCCAATGAGGAGCTTGATGCTCGCAAGGAGGAGGTGCTTATCCTCAGAACTCAGATAGTGAGCAGTGCTCAGCTGTTGGAGAGGAGCCAAAATGCAGTGAGACTCATTCATTCACTTTCATTCATGTATTCATTCATGAAAGCACCTCACATTTAGTTCTATAGCTCTCAGAGTCAGTTTCTGCATATTATAGCAAAGGTGGATGGAATAAAATTTGTCTTTTATTAATGCGGCTAAGTCATTGTCTGCATTAAGCTTTGGTTTGTGTTCGTAGCTACAGGAGTTCTAACTCTCTAAAATAATGTTTTCTTCTGTTAAAATGTCTTGTTTTTGAAGGAGGGAGAGAAGGAGGGAGARAAGGATGCTGAGCTGAACGACAGCACTGAGCCGATGGACAAGGAGGAGGCGCTCAAAGCGTATAACGGACTGAGTGAGTCCAAGAAGTAAGTCCAGCTCCTGAGGAGTTCTGATTTAAACACAGGTTGATGTTTTGTTAGAAACTGTTTCCACAGAGTCTGTTTCCCTCTTCTGACAGAAGACCAGACGATCTGAGCCTTCTCTTTACTCTCCTGCAGCTTTCTGTCTGTTCTGTGTTTCCATGTGATCCTCAGCTGCACCTGCTGTTTTTGTCAGTTTGCACATGAAGTCACATCAGCTCTTCATCTGGAGAAAATCACATAAATCATCTTTTTAAAAGGAAGAAAACTGAGATTTGTTCAAMTAAAAGATGCAGCAGGAGAACCCACAGATCTGATCTTGTTTTCTCTGAAGACTTAATAAATCCACATAAGACTGAACTCCAGACTGTAATTATTAGAAAGCAAGATTTCTAAATGTTTCGAAGTAAAATTCAGAGTTAGTCTYATGAAATCATTTTATAAACACAATCATCAGCAGTTGATCCACTTTTTGTGTGTTTAGCTTCAGTTAAACTCAGAATGAAACCTGAGTTTTTCTCCTGGTTTTCTTGGAAGCTTAATGAAAAACGAGACACAACAAGCTCAGTTTGTTTGTTTGTTTGTTTGTTTGTTTGTTTCAGGCTCTGTCAGATTTGAACCGTTAGTTCCCCCCCCCCCCCCCCTCAGTCTGAACCTTTAAATCCAACACGGTGGTCTGATCAGGTCCCCTCCATGTGTCCCTCACTCTGCTCTGTGTCCTCCTGTCTCTCCTTTGCTGCTGGACACCAGGGACCTGCAGGACTGGGGTCTCCTGAACGAAGACGGGGAGCTGGGTTTGGCCTACCAGGGTCTGAAACAAGTGGCCAGGTCTCTGTGTGTGCTGTAGCCCCCCTGATCTGAGTGTGAAAGCTGTGAACCCCCTCTGGCTCTCCTGATCTTTGGGATGAAACAGGACCTGTTTCCATCCAGACCTGGAGTCCCTGTAGTCCCATCAGGGTCCTGGACCCTAGCTGCAGGCCCTGAGTCTCTGTAGTCGGTCCCTGGGTGGTCTTGGTTGTGTGCTACCTCTTGTTGTGTTGTTGTTACTGTGGGAAACTAACTCTCTGGTCCCACCAGGCTCCTGGAGGCCCAGCTGCAGACCCAGACCCGGCAGCACCGGGATGAGCTGGAGGCTCTGCACACTCAGATCGAGGTGCTGAAGGAAGACCTGGAGAAGAAGCAGGAGGCCTTGAACTACATGAGCTCTCTGTCCCCGGAGGCGAAGGTGGAGTACAGCGTCCAGCAGGAGATCACTCGGCTCACCAACGAAAACCTGGTGAGGACCTCCACCTCCGTAGAACCTCCCAGACTTCATGGGTTCTGTTCTGACCCGATTGTTTCGGCCTACAGGACCTGAAGGAGATGGTGGAGAAGCTGGAGAAGAACGACAGGAAGTTGAAGAAGCAGCTGAAGATTTACATGAAGAAGGTCCAGGAGCTGGAAGGTACCAGGAGAACCCATCCTTCTACAGGTATTGTTCCACAGCAGAACCCTCGCTGACAGACTTCTACTGCTGTTTCAGCTGCTCAGGCTGCRGGTCAGAACCGCAACATCAGGCCGGACCTGGTCCGCCAGAGCTGGTCGGTGCAGAGGAGGGAGAAGGACTTTGAGGGGATGCTGGAGTACAACAACGAGGACGAGGCTCAGCTCATCAAGACCCTGATCACCGGTGAGACGTTCAGACTTTCCATCTCTTCTGAACACAGAAGATCTTTTCTTCCTGTAGGAGAAAAATCTGTTTGAGTTCAAGTGACCAGCAGAGACAAATGGTTCTGGTGATGGTATCACAGGGTTTGGGTCAGGGTCAGCACCAGAACCACCTCCACACTAAACCTCTAGAGTCTTTTTGAAAGGACAAGAAAGAATTTCAAAATAAAAAGTTTAGTTCAGAATGGCCGACAAACATCAGTAATCCAATCCTAATAAACAGCCYGTTATCAGTCATCTGACAGTTAGCAGCCGAGGTGCTGAAACAGGTCTGAAAAGGTCCTCATGTATAGAAAAATCTAACAAAACTGAGTCAGGGTCTCTGGACGAGTTCTTCTTTGTTGAAAACATTTCATCTTTTCTCAAAAGACGTCTTCCATTTTGTTGAAGAGAAACCATTTGTTAAACCTTGAGGGGTCTCCATGTCCAGTTGTCCCCCACTTACAATGCTGTTATTGTGAGTATGACTCAGCCCTCTGAGAACAATAGAGATCATCAGGGCCCTGACGATCAGTGGTTAGGTTGATGGTCAGAGTGATCTTTAGGCTGATGATCATAGTCCTAGAGACGTTAAGGCTGATGATGGTCAGAGTCCTAGTGACCTTTAGTTTGATGGTCAGAGTCCTAGTGACCTTTAGTTTGATGGTCAGAGTCCTAGTGACCTTTAGTTTGATGGTCAGAGTCCTAGTGACCTTTAGTTTGATGGTCAGAGTCCTAGTGACCTTTAGTTTGATGGTCAGGGTTCTAGTGACCTTTAGTTTGATGGTCAGAGTCCTAGTGACCTTTAGTTTGATGGTCAGGGTTCTAGTGACCTTTAGTTTGATGGTCAGGGTCCTAGTGACCTTTAGTTTGATGGTCAGGGTCCTAGT
>NW_013954132.1:70688-74777 GCF_001266775.1 Austrofundulus limnaeus
GCAGATGCCTGTAAAGACAAATGGGATGTATTTTCCTGCAGCGATACTGCACAGCTACATACATCTGCCGCCACCGCCGACAACACATTGTCAGTGCCCTAGTGATTTTCAGGCAAATGGTCAGGGTCCTAGTCATCTTTAGACTGATGGTCAGGGTCCTAGTGATCTTTAGGCTGATGATCATGGTCCTAGTGATCTTTAGACTGATGGTCAGGGTCCTAGTGACCTTTAGGCTGATGATCATGGTCCTAGTGATCTTTAGACTGATGGTCAGGGTCCTAGTGACCTTTAGACTGATGGTCAGGGTCTTAGTGACCTTTAGACTGATGGTCAGGGTCTTAGTGACCTTTAGGCTGATGATCATGGTCCTAGTGATCTTTAGGTTGATTGTCATTGTTAAACCTGTTTGTCCACCATGTCAAGACACTGCTTATATGGCTGAGTTTACCAGGAACCTCTCAGACTGAARAAGTCTCTTGAAAGAGTGACCAAACATCCAGAGGACCTACTCAATTTTTTTACATCTGAGAACAATGTCCACAAGTAAACATATTGCTCCCTGTTCTTAGTGGGTGGAGCTAAGGAGATGGTCAGATATTTTCACAAACTGTTGACGTGTTGAAGATAAAACTTTGATCAAACATGTGCATTTTGGAGATTTTGTTACTTGAGTTAATTTGGCCATGCCTCTTTCTGAGACCCTTAAAACAAAGTTGAACTTTTCAAAAGTGTTCTCAAAAAATCACAAGTTTTTGTTTCTGTTTAAGTTCCTACAAAGTAACTAATTGATCAGGTGATGTGAAAATGTGTGTTTGTTCCATCAGACATGAAACCCAGCTCRGTGTCGGCCACAGTCCCCTGTCTGCCTGCCTACATCCTGTTCATGTGCATCCGCCACGCTGACTACATCAATGATGACCAGAAGGTGGAGTCTCTGCTTACCTCCACCATCAACGCCATCAAGAAGGTCCTAAAGGTCTGGCCTCCACAACACACACCTGTCTGATGTCACACACCTGTAGTAGAGTGTTACATCACCAGTGTTCTGCTTGGTTCTGCAGAGGAACAACGAGGACTTTGAGATGATGTCGTTCTGGTTGGCTAACAGCAGCCGGTTGCTGCACTGCCTGAAACAGTACAGTGGAGATGAGGTGAGGTCTGAGCTCCAGGTAAACACCAGGTAAACAACATTCCCTCTCACTTCCTGTCTAAGGTCATGTGTTCTTTCCCCTTCAGTCCTTCATGACTCAGAACACCCCCAAACAAAACGAACACTGTTTGAAGAACTTCGACCTGGCCGAGTACCGGCAGGTTCTGAGTGACCTGTGCATCCAGATCTACCAGCAGCTCATCAAAGTGGCTGAAGGCATCATTCAGCCAATGATTGGTGAGTTCTTGCTGTTTTCCATCAGTCATTGGTCAGTTTCTGAGTCCTCCCACCTCTAACTCCTCCCCCTTTCCTAATCTTTGACTCCTCCCTGTGCCTCTGACTCCTCCCCTCTCCTTATCTTTGACTCCTCCCTGTGCCTCTGACTCCTCCCCTCTCCTTATCTTTGACTCCTCCCTGTACCTCTGACTCCTCCTCTCAGTGTCAGCCATGTTGGAGAGTGAGAGCATCCCGAGCCTGGCGGGCGTGAAGCCGATGGGCTACAGGAACCGCTCGTCCAGCCTGGACATGGACGCTGACGGACCGGCCAGCTTCACCCTGCAGACTCTGATTCGACAGCTGAGCCAGTTCAACAGTATCATGCGGGACCATGGACTGGACCCTGAGATTGTGAACCAGGTGGTCAAACAGCTCTTCCACAACATCAACGCCATCACCCTGAACAACCTGCTGCTGCGTAAAGACGTCTGCTCCTGGAGCACCGGCATGCAGCTCAGGTACTGGACCGGTCTGTGGGGTCTGTCACGCCCAGGTCCTCCATCTGGACCCAGACCAAGCCAAACAAAGGGTTGGTCTTCCTCTGGGCAGGCAGGAGTCCTGCGGGATAAATCTTGTGTCAGCAGGAACTGAATTAGAATTTCTCAGATTGAATCTGAATGTGAAGAATYTGAAAATGAATTTTACTAAAGTGAAGCTGAATTTAATGGTTAAAGAACAATAAAACATTTCCTCTGCAAAGTGAAGGGTCAGAAACCAGACCCACATGTTGTCTCCTTTCAGAGAGCAGAGTCAGAAAACAAGACAAAAATCATCTGAAGAGTCTCTGAACCGGTTGGTTCTGTGTTTGTGGGTCAGGTACAACACGAGTCAGCTGGAGGAGTGGCTCCGGGCCAACAACCTGTTCCAGAGCAAAGCTGCAGCCACGCTGGAGCCCATCATCCAGGCCGCCCAGCTGCTGCAGGTGAAGAAGAAGACGTCCCAGGACGCCGAGGCCATCTGCTCGCTCTGCACAGCCCTCAACACGCAGCAGGTCAGTGAACGCACCGTCTGATTCAGGAACAGGTCAGTGAACGCACCGTCTGATTCAGGAACAGGTCAGTGAACACACCGTCCGAAAACGGTAACAGGTCAGTGAACGCACCGTCTGATTCAGTAACAGGTCAGTGAACGCACCGTCCACTTCAGTAGCAGGTCAGTGAACGCACCGTCTGATTCAGTAACAGGTCAGTGAACGCACCGTCTGATTCAGTAACAGGTCAGTGAACGCATCGTCTGATTTTTGGGTCATTACTTGGTGTGTAGGGGTTTTAAAMGCTAAAATTCTAAAATGGATAATTTGTGAATTATTTAAATATGCAAATTATCTTTTTCCTCGAGGCACCACTAAAGTTTTTGTAGTAAAACTTCAGAAAAACTTTCTCTTAATATTCAGTCTCTAAATATGAAGGCGTTTAATTCTTTCAGTTTAATGACGGTGTGAGACAAGGAAACACACTGACGGAGACAAATCACATTTGGAAATTCATCCGTATATTATTTAAAATGAGGTTCAGAGGGAAATATATGCATTACAMRTCATTTCTCAAGACAAAAACACACTTTATAATCAGTTCCGTAAACTTGATCGAGAAGTGACGTAATTAATCTGACATGGCTACCATGTGAATAACTTTCTACACATACTTCAGTGAGACACAAACTCGCTATTTCTAAGCCTACAGCAACAAAGAGGGAGCTCAGGGGAAGAAGAATGAACATTGATATAATCTGATCTGATTTAAGTCTTTGAACACACCATCAGATTAATTAAGCAAGATATTTCCTACCGGCAAAGTTTGTAGACGCCAGAATGGATACTTCTATGCTAATTGGGTGGCACGTGAAGTCCAACCGAGTCTGTGACTTAGCTGTGTAGAAGTTCCCTGGTCATCTGGTTTGCCGGCTGCATTCACTGGAGATGTTGTCCAGGGCACCGTGGCGGCTGCGTTCCTTGCGGGCACACTGGTGGTCGTCCGACTTGAATTAAATCAGCCTCATCGTTTTAATCAATGTAAATCTCCTTCCTGATAAGTTCCTTCAGATTAAACTACAAAAAGGAAATAAAGTTGGAAAAAGGAATGGCCTCGCCCCKGGATGGGGGAAGCTGGAGCTGAAAACTACTCTCTCTCCTCAAACGCTTCTTAGAACWCCACACATGGCAGAACAATGAAAAACTCCTTGTTCACAACGGAACTTCTCATTGGTTAAAACTTTCTGCGGTGGTCACATGACCTATCAGGACATGTAACAGAAGAACAGAGTAATATTTAATCAACACAGATCAAGTTACTTAAACAATGTCATGATTATTACAGTAATTAAATCAGAGCACCAAGGTATTGTTTTGACGCTTCACAGATGCTTTTTATAGTTATAAAAGGAAAACATGGGTGAAAAATAAAATGTCCACAGGGTGGCGCTGCTGACCCACAGATAAATCTGATGGAGTCTTTTGATGTTTTGTCTCTTCTTGTTTAACATCAGGGTCCTTCGATGTCAAACAATGTTTGTTCCAGTCTTATTCTGAAAGAGGTGATGAACAAATTAACTGGCGACAGGAAGTCTGGTCTTTGTTCTAAGGATTAAGGGAGAAGTGTCAGATGAGTTACAGGAACAAAACACAACACAAAAACATGTACAATAGGTTGCCTTCAGGCCCAGGC
>NW_013954132.1:75777-77410 GCF_001266775.1 Austrofundulus limnaeus
TAACTTTATTAATAGTTATTGTATCAATGATGAAACTTTATTAATGATGTAACTTTATTAATGATGTAACTTAATGTAACTATTATAATAATATTTCATCATGTGAAGCCTGTTCAGACCAGCGGATCAGTTTTCTGCAGGACCATGTTGGACCTGGTTCCTGTCCTTCAGTGAAAACCTCCTGACTGTAACTTTGCTGCCTTTATTTAAAATCCTCTGAGTTTAAAGGTAATTTTTATTTGTTTTTCTGTAAATGTTTGAAGACTTTCAGGTTTTAAATATATTTTGGAAACAAAAATATATACTGAGATGTTTTTGATCAGGTTGTCAAATATTTTTAGACTAAGTGAAGTTTCTTCTTACTGTGGGCCCACTACCTGCAGGATGGGTCACGTGGGTCGGGTCTGTACAGGGTCGGGTCCATGGTGCCATGGCTGAAGGTCCTCTGACCCTGGGCTATCAGACCTGGCTCCTGGGACCTGGGACCTGGYACCTGGACTGTCACCTCTCTGGTGGGGGAGGAGCCTGAGCTCAGTGTGTGGTGGAATGGTACCAACTAGAGCCAGCTGGGCTCACCTCCACAGTAGCAGTGTAACACATGGATCTACATCCAGTTGAATTGAATAAACCTTTATTGTCCTTGTACAGAGCACAATGAAATGACGGATCAGAACAGCCGTTCAGAAGAAGACAGGACATAACAAACATGGGAGAACAGGTGCTCTGGGTCATACAGACCCTGCACAGAACAAGGATCATCTTCATGAAGACATCATGAGGAGGTGCAAGTCTTAACAGAAAAACTAAAAACTGCATAAGGATGAGGAAAAAACAAATCATCATATATCAACAAAATGTGRCACACTGTGGTGTTTGTAGAAAAAACCTCTGCAAATCAAAGACTGGTGTTAGGCTACATTCACACCAAACACGTTGCACACCTCCAAAAACCTCAAACACACGCCTCCCAACCAGGAGAGGTACTTTTGACATCGGAATTGATTCGGTACCAATTTCAGGTACCCGGGAATTGGTATCAGTACTCAAAGGTACCAATTTTTGGTACTTTGTGTTGTTTTTTGAATAATAAACTTTTTTATTTAACACATTTGTTTCTCAATATATAAAATTTAACAAAGACATCATCCCACTCTTTGCATTATAACATCAGTTTTTTAACAAATTTCTTTAAAGTGAAAACTCATGAAAACAATGTTTTTGATGCTCAAAACATGGCTCGACTTGATTTAAACTTATTTACCTTCCATGGACCTCCATCACACAGTTTGTCCAGTGGGGAAATGAACAGAAACACGTGGAGCTGTAACAAGACAAAACACTCGTATCCAACACTTCCATATATCATCATCAAAACTAACCAATAATCATCATCAAAACTAATCAATAATCATCATCAAAACTAACCAATAATCATCATCAAAACTAACCAATAATCATCATCAAAACTAATCAATAATCATCATCAAAACTAATCAATAATCATCATCAAAACTAACCAATAATCATCATTAAAACTAATCAATAATCATCATTAAAACTAATCAATAATCATCATTAAAACTAATCAATAATCATCATTAAAACTAATCAATAATCATCATTAAAGCTAATC
>NW_013954133.1:0-885 GCF_001266775.1 Austrofundulus limnaeus
GTTCAGATCTTTGCTAAAACTTTATTATATTCGTTTGTTTCCACAGAAAACTCGGTGGCAGCGAAATCAGGCGGCTGCTTCCCGGCGTCCTCCACCGTCTCCCTCCAGGATGGCACCAAGAAGGCGGTGAAGGACCTCCAGCCCGGGGACCGGGTGCTGGCGGCGGACGGCCGCGGGAACCTGCTCTACACAGACTTCATCATGTTCATCGACCGGGACTCGACCACCAGGAGGGTCTTCTACGTCATTGAGACCGTCGCGGGCCAAAAGATCGCCCTGACCGCCGCGCACCTCATCTTCACCGGCAACTCCACGCGGATGGCGGCGGTTTTCGCCAGCAGAGTCCGACCCGGGCAGCAGGTGCTCGTGTCCGCCGCCGACGGCGGGGAGCGGCTCGTGGCCGCCACCGTGGCGCGGATTTACACGCAGGAGCGCGAGGGCTCGTTCGCGCCGGTGACAGCGCAGGGGACCGTGGTGGTGGACCAGGTCCTCGCGTCCTGTTACGCGGTGATCGAGGACCACCAGCTGGCGCACTGGGCCCTGGCGCCCGTCAGGCTCGCCCACCGGGTGTCCTCAGTGCTGTTCAGCTCCCGGCCTCAGAGCAGCGCGCAGAGCGACGGGGTGCACTGGTACTCCAAAGTCCTGTATCAACTGGGCACGTGGCTCCTGGACAGCCACGCTCTCCATCCACTCGGGATGTCCCCGAGCTGAAAGCTCAGCTGGAGCAGACTGAAGCGTCGGACACTCGGACTATTTAGTAAAACAAGATATAAAATAATAATGAAAAAAAGAACAAACGAGACAAACAGGCCCCAGCGGAGTTTGGGATATTTATTTCACTGACTTCTCCATGATGTGTCCCTTTTTCAGCGAATGAAATGGAGC
>NW_013954133.1:1376-22992 GCF_001266775.1 Austrofundulus limnaeus
ACTCTGCTGCTGTCACATAAATGGATTCTGAAACGGTGCCAGCAGCATACTGTGCATAATCTATTTTTGTATATCTCAACTACAAAAAAAAAGGTTGAAAAAAATCAAGAAAAAATAACTTTAAAAAAGAAAGAAAAAAAGACAAAGAACGGAGAGGATGCAGGACGGAGCAGAAATGTGCAGAAATGTGCAGCTTGACTGTTATCTTTTAGGGGGATGAACAAAACTTCGCGGGGTTCCATAAATTATATTTTTATACRCAGAATTGTAAATTAGATTTTGACAGATCGCGCTACCGAATCACATTTCGTTGTTTTGGAATAGTTGTAAGATATGAGAATATATTTTAATTTAAACAAACAACAACATACAGTAGCTGGTAAAAAAACAAAAGTATTGGACAAAACCTTGTACTGTTTTGGTTTATTCTTAAGAATTTTATTGTTTGTAAAACTGTTGGTTTAAAGTTGTCGGAGAGGGACAGACATTCTGCCTCTGCTTTATTATTTTAGGACTGTATATGTTTTATTTTTTGTTTGTTTGGTTTTGTTTTCGTTTTGAGAGAGAAAAAAAAAGATCAAAATGCAGATTCTGACAATTCAGTAACAGTTTAAAAAAAAGAAGAAGTAGTACCGAAACAGTTTGGTTGAATAAATTAATGAGTAACTCCTGTAAATGTACTAAAATGTTATTTTTCCTTTTCATATTTTGTAATAGGGAGATAGTTTTCTATAGTGAAGACCTGCGGCAGATGCACAGTCTGGATAGTCTTCATAGGCAGACCATAACTTTCATAACAGGGCGATGTGTCAAAAAAAATGTCTAGAGTTTATTATTTATATGTTTATTACAAAGATAAAGAAAATCTTCATACTTGCAGTTGTCCTTGTCTAATTGAGCCCAAACAGCACGTAATAAGATTTTTTTCCTCTCATTAAACTTTTTAATTGAAGGCCTTAATGAATGCATAATATCCTGGCAAAGTTTGCTCCATGTGGACTTCACCATTTAATGCCAAAGATCTGAGCTAAAATACAATAAAAATGCGTAGCCCTCTGAGTATAAGTTGGAGATAACTCTCGGCTACAACCACAGCAAAAATTATCTCCACATTTGAAGAGTTGGATGAGTTATATCCATTTTAGTGTTTTCCAAAAATGACTAGCTGTGGCGGTCATCTTGAGTCGTGCTGGCTCCAGAAGTTTATCAGTTCTAGAAGCACATCCAGCGATCACTTCCTGCAGGTTTGAACAAAATCCATCCAGTGGTTCGTGGGAAATTTTGCTAACAGACAAGGCAGCTGAGCGTCTTCAAAGCTGATCCCGCGCGAACAGCTCGTGCTCGTAACATGTGGTGCTGGGGACTCTCAGCTATTACCACACAAATTTTAGCTCAATATCTTTAAAAAAGTTTAATTATAGACTTTTTTTTGTTTGTTTTTAGTGAGTTTGCTTTTAGCGCTGGCGGCCAGCTTGAATGGGGTTAATGATTTGTAGATGTACATTTAATGATGACTTCCAGGGAGTCTCATTAAAATCCGTGCGCTGGTTCATGAGATATTTTGTTAACAGACCTACAAATGAGCACATTACAAAGGGGYATGATAACCAACTTAATTTGTATTTTTACTCCGCTTTTAGTTTTAGTAAATTTAGGGAGAGACCACCTGGGTGAGAATAATTAACATAAAACAGCTTTTTAATTAACATGATAATTGTGTTGGTTCGGCATGCTGGGAGCAAACATTTTTTTTTGTCTGCAGCCTATTTGGCGAATAGAAAATGCAGAATATGGCGCTTTGAACTGCCTTTTGCGTGCTTGTGAAATGTTGAGAGCTTGTGTCAAATTTAACGAGCTCTGCCCTCCGCAAATACCATCCGACACGCAGACAAATTAAACAGGAGCGTGTTTGTCTGCGTCCCCCGGTGTCTGGGACACACACACACTCACACACACACACACACACTCACACACACTGCGGTCCAAATCACAGTCCTGTTAGTCTGAGCAAATCTCCATAATCCTCCGGTATTTTCATACAACCGTATAGTTTGTTTTTACTATCTGGTTTGAAGTTTTTTTTAAAACGGTGAGCTCGAGCGCATCTTTCTGAAACTTCCAACACTGGGGGGGTTCCTCCTGCGGGTTTTAGGGTTCTCGCGCGGCGCAATGGCGACATCGTGTGGCAGAGAGGTGGTACTGCACCCTGAAAATGCTTTAAAATAAGGKTTGGTCTATTCTGGTGGGGCTGTTATCTTGTTTTCCTGCTCCAAAACAACCTGATTAAGCGACTGAATTACCTCTTCAGGTTCTGCAGAAGCCTGTTCATTACCTAAATATTCAAATCAGGTGTACTGGAGCAGAGAAACCTGTAATGCATGAAGGACCAGGATCAAATAGTCAACACTTTTTTTTTTTYCCATTTTGCTTAAGAAAAAACAGATTTTTATGACCTCTTGAGCAACTTTTTGGAGGCATTTTAAAACGTTTTTCTTTTTTTGGCTCTTATACCCGAGCATTTTCAGATAATTTTTTGTTTACTTTGTTAAGCCTCCTAACCCTGACCTATGAATTATTCAGGCTCCCAAATCCGTTTTGTCGACACCTAACAAAAACAGTCGCAGCTACTAACTAGCCAAAGTACTAGACTGTCACAGGAACAGTTTGTTCTCATTTTAGCTTTTAAATTTAATTGTCTTTGTTAAATTGTTTACTGAATACACAACTTACAGATATTGTTCTGCTGCTGAAGTTGCACTGCTTTTGTCCTCCACTTTCCCCTTTTTAAGGTACACACTTGCACTATTTATGCAAAAAAAATGGGGTGGGGGGCTTTAAAAGACCTGCAGAAAGCCTGGAGATATGCTGATCAAGACCACTTTAAAACAGAAGAAAGTCTTAGCAGAAAGTTTTACCATTAGACAAACTGATACAAACTCGTCCGTCACTCTGACTTWTCAAAGTGAAAAAGGCCCAATGGAGCTGAGTTTCTGAGCACTGTTGCAACATGAGCAGGAATTCCATTTTCGTCTCCCACATTGTGTCGTGCTGTTGATACTACGAGGTGGAAACTCCAGGGTGGGACAAAGCAGCCCATCTCTCCCAGCGCGGTGACCTTGGGTCTCTGTCAGATACAAAAGCGTCCGAACAGGGCAGCATTCCTCAGAGCAGGTAAACAGAGCCTCCTCTAATCCCTCCGGGGGCCCTCAGTCTGCTGGAGCTCAACTGCAGCTTTTACAAATGTTGACATCTGCAAACATGAACCAGTCTGGCTTTTCTGGAAAACAAAACTCTGAGCTTCTAAGAGACAGAGAGTGAGGAGGATCTCCAAACGTTGTGGCTTGTTCTGTCCTGAAACATCCTGTTCCTCCTTGGTGGAGCATTCAACCTCTACAAGTTTCAAGAATCTGCCTTCTTTGGTGTTATTGAATTATGAGGCTATAAATTAGGAAGTCCCATATCGACGTTGCTCTATGTTAGACACAGTGCAATGGTGAGCATGGACCTACAGCTTGTGTGTGTGGGGGGGCTGCAAATATTGTCATTTTGATCAAATTACTATTAATTTTACTTGCATCCTCATAAAAATGATTCTAATTGTTTTTGTTGAATTACATAATGTAAAATGTTCACAAGAAATATAAACCTATACCTATGAAAAATTATTTTATCATTTTAATCCATCCAATGAACTGAGAAAAAAACATTTCCAATACAAAAGTTTTGATTAAAACATTTGAATTAGACAATAACACAGGTTTGTTGTGCATCAATTTTTTTATTATTCTAGTTTTTTTCAACAATCCACAGGATTCAAGTTCATTAAAAAATAATATTTTTACATCAAAGTAAAAATGTGTAGAATCATTCAACAATTTACAGCATCTGAACAAATTGCACAATAGTTTCATCACAAAGCAACAAACAGCTTCAGATCTCATACATCGGCGATGAGTGGAAACATTTTCCGTCAACAGGTTTTAGTCATTATTTGGAGCGACACACAGTTTGATAAGGCAGTCCACAGTCTTATCAACGACTCGACCCAACAATGAAGAAGCTGGGAGGAGCTTCGGTGCAGAAAAAAAAAAAAAAGCCTTAGAGCGTTTGGCTTTAGAGCTACGATGTGCCCTGTGAAGCCGGATGTCGTCACAGAGGWGGAAACCTCCATCCACCGGGCTAACAAACAACGGTGGGCCCGGCGGGCCGGCCGCCCTGCTGCAGCTCATTCAACAACAGCATTGAGGAAAAGATGGGAAACAGTCAAACTTGTGTACGGTAAGTTAAGGAGAGCCGCCACGCCGGGGGCATGGAGAGCTGCTACGGGAGAAAAGTTAGAAGTCAAAGCTCGATTCCAGGCCTGAAGAGCAGAAATAAAAAAGGTTAAAAATGTGGGTTAAAAAAAGCAGCTTTGGTAACAACATCTCCCATCCTCAGTAATCTGCTGGAAAACACAAATGCATGAGTTAATCCAAAACATTTCAAGAGTAAAATATCTGTGCAGCTAAAAATCTAAAATATCAAAACTACATCAGCAGCAACACGAGATTTGGACCATACCAGTGGTTCTGCACGCTCCCTGCTGTTCTGGAATATCACTTTTTATTTTCTGCTCTAACCACAGGTGAGTCAATATTTATTTTCTGTTTGCAGCACACACATACAAAAATAAATTTTAAGAAGTGCCACCTTAACTAAGAATTGAACTTATGGCTCTAGTTTTCCAGATTTGTGCTGACATTTGAAGGGTTTAAGCTCCAA
Source organism: Austrofundulus limnaeus (assembly GCF_001266775.1). Lineage (NCBI taxonomy): Eukaryota > Metazoa > Chordata > Actinopteri > Cyprinodontiformes > Rivulidae > Austrofundulus > Austrofundulus limnaeus. Next base: position 6,138 of record NW_013954133.1, read on the forward strand.
TAAACACGATTATCTCCAGGTTTGAGATAAGATTAAGCAAACATATKAACCAGCAGCTGCCTCAACTTTCACTACTTTCACATGGATTTCAGGTGCTCGTTAATTGCATAAAACCAAATAAATCCACGTAAAAACATAACACAAAGGTGATTAATGATAGCTGCATGCAAACTCCCTGGTATGGTCACTTAAACATGATCCTGACTAATGTTTGTTGCTGCTCTGTTCACTGGCTTTGATCTGGGAAAATAAAAGTTTTATTATTCCAGAAAAGCTCCACCCCCAAATCACCAGATGAACCTGATGGGAAATAAAAGAAAACAAAAACAACATTGAAGTTAGTGTTGTCTAGATATGGAATAATATTGCATCTTTGACCCCAGGTTGGTGTAAACGATCTAATAATCAGTTCTATCTGATGTAATAAACATCCCTGAGAATCAGTCCCTGGATTACAGAGCAATGATTGGTATAAACTGCTTTAAAATCAACTGTAACCAAACAAAGTGGTTTTATATAAAAGCTGGCTGCTAATTAAACAGCCTGCAGTAACACGCTTCTAATACAACAACTCCATTATGTCTGAACATTCACAGCTTACATGRCTGAATAATTCTTCAGTTTAAAGTACAACAGATTCAATGTGAATCTTTGTTTGCATTTCAAGACCCAACGTCTTATAATATTGTCACTGTGAGCAGAATCGCCCATACTTAAAATATAAATTCATAGAATTTACCAAAACACCAAACTTCTAGTGTAACTCACAAATAAAATAAAATTAAAATGTCACAGGGAATACAAGATAAAAGTAAACAAAAAACCTCTCCGACAGCTCAAAAAGGGAAGAAAACATAAGCGTCAGTTTAGACAGTGCAACAGACAAAATGTTACAAAAATAATAAACTAATAAATAAAAATAAAAAATAAAGCCTGACCTGACCCTTTGATACTGACAGCAGTTTGAGAATGTTTGAGGTAATAATCCATACATGTAACTTGTGTAAAAACTTTGTGTATTTATCTCTAGTAAATACTTCAAAAGGAGATAGCATAAAACTGTGAGATTCACACATGCAGGATAAACAAAAGCCCCTGTAAACATCAACACTTTTGCTTCAATGGCAAAAAATGCGACTTTTTTTAAAAAGATACCATCTAGATGAGCAGATATAACTGTTTATTTTTTTATGGCAGAGGTGCCCAAAGTGGGGCCCATGGGCYAAAACTGGCCCACCAAGCCATTTTATTTGGCCCACGAGCAGTTGCTCATGTTACTAGGTCCTACGTAGAAACACTGCACTTCCACTTAGTCATTCCAACCACTGGCCTAGTGACTATTCACTCACTTTATCTTTGAATTATATTAAGATTAAATATGAAATACGAGTAACAAGAGACATCTACAGTAGATTTAAGCACACATGTAGATTTGAACATTTAACACTTAATGAAATGTCCTGTGAGCATTTGCTGCCTGAGCGTACATCAAACTTTCTCCAAATGCACGGCTAAAAAAAAACCTAACAAAAGAAGAAAAAAAACGTGAGCCACTGCAGCGGCTGCTAGCCAATATAAAAAACAAAAGGATCGTATTTATTATTGAATTTGGCCCACAGCCTTCGGATAGATTTTCATTTTGGTCCTCTGCGGGAAAACGTTTGGGCACCCCTGCTTAATGCAATTATTAAAAATGAATATCCCAACTCTTGTTTTTTTTTTTTTTTGCTCAGGAGCAAAATATATCCAAGTGAAGTCCTAAAAGCAACAACCTCTTAATTCAAGTTGCTGCTCATCAGGATGTCATCGTTATTAGTACTGCACCTCAAAAAGTCAACTCATTCCGACTCTAAAGAGATCAATTCAGTAATGTTCCCTTTTCAGCAGTGAGGTTCATGCAGTTTCATTTCTAGACGTGTTGAACCTATAAAAACAGTTTAATCCTGATGCCGTTAATATTTTCAGAAGTATATATATATATTTATAGTTGGGAGGTGAATATCCACAGATTCTGTGAAATACAAATGATTAAAATGTGACAGAGATAAGACCGTACAGCAGAAAGGCAGCAGACACATGGACGTCACAGAACCACACATCTTCAGACTAAAGTTTAACCGGCTTCACATACCAGCATGTTTACGGTATATTGGCCACTGTTTTTATTTTTTTCTCTGTTTTCCCTAAATGTTTTTTTTTGTCTTATGAACAGAAATGTGGTCCAGTCAACTCTTTGTTTTATCTCTAAAAAAAACAAACAAAAATGTCCAAACCACTTGTAAAATGATTTCTGACTTGAGACATCAGCACAGTCTTTACATATAAAAATGTTTACCTTGATACAACATGACTAACAGGACAAAAAAATAAAAAAATAAAAAATAAAAAAAAAGAACAGGATAGTTTTTTTTCTGGTATGTGCATGATCGCTACATGGATAATGGTTGCTCCCTCGTTTTGTTTTGGTTTTGAAAAAACGTACAGGAAAAATTCCTTTTTAAATTCAGTAATTCGTAACATGGATTAACGGGGTTTAGGAATATTTTAGTTCAACACATTTCTAAGCCAMCATTGAACCAAATCTGCCAAATGAAGTGAGGGAGGGAAACTGGCAAAGTGACATGCAAAACGATGAAGAACGAGGATGTCTTAATAAGGAAATGTTAAGAAAGCCAAAAAAAAAAAACATAAAATAGAAAAAAGGTGTCTGGATTTAAAGTTTTTGGTTTGGTAGTGTAGTGGGATTATTTAAACAGGGCTAAAAATGCTTGGAAATACAAAGTGATGCATTAAGYGCTGTAGAAGAGTAGAAGAGGAGGTTTAAATATAAGACAAAGACTTCTAGCTTCATTTCCTTCTCATCAACTTATTTTGGATCAATTAATCCAAACCCTTTACTCCCCCTCCAAAAAAAGTAACGTGAGCAGGACCTAACATAATATGCAGATTAGCTCAATTAAAACTGACGAGTCTCTCCAAAACTACAAACGCAACACTTTGCAACAATGAGGAAGGCTGCTCTTTATCAAACATAAACCCACGTAAGAACAGAAACCTAAATCTAACTACTCCTTAATCAAACATTAAACTAGAATAGATAAATTTATTCCAAACACAATCCATGCAACAGTTAAATAAAACAACCTAGTAATACTCAGCGAACAGAAGAGACCAAAGAAATGATTTTAACTTTCAATCCAGAGAACAGTTTTAACACCGAGTAGCACCAGAAACAAAGACAATCTTTACAAACAGACAAAACTACTGAAAATTTAGAAAAATGGAAGTGAAGTCTTTGCCAGTCTAGCTTCAGTCACTGCTGGATTAAATGTTGAATCCTCACCGCAAAACTGTGTACACAACATGTCCACTAGGTGGTGCCACTAATCAAAACAACGACTGGTGAAAACGGAAAAGAACAAAGCACCAGTAATGATAAAACACTACCATCTACAGGAAAGGAGGAAAATGGGCAACAAAAGCCAACATTTGGGCTCAAGGACCATATTCTTCCACAAATCCCTGCATCAAAATACTAAATCTCGAATAAACTTAAAATTACTGTCAAGTGGCCAAATCTGAGTAAGTTTCCTTTATATTCATTAAAAATAACTCTGAAGAGGTCAGCAACCATTATCCCATGATAAGCTCTACTTAAAGGATTTGTTTAAGATGGGGGTGGGGAAGAATTTTTTTACAAACATAAAAAAAAGGTTTACCATTCAGTGTCTTTTCAAAGTCACTTTAAACCCACAGTCACTTAGCAGGCAAAGTGAAATGCATGCATGCTTGCAGCTAATTATGTCTTTGTGTTTATTTGTCCAAACAGGAAGGGGATGAATGTCGAACTTCGTGCAGAGACGATGAATGACCCCAAGGAGCTGAAGAGATTTTCCTACCCCCCTGGTGATGCTCTATACGAGTTGTCCCAGGTGAGGAGTGGCTTTGTTGTGCTCCTCACTCATCGATCAGTGACACGTCAATGTGGGACAAATCGATCATGTGCCTGTGTGGCAATCATCATCATTATCACCCAGTCACTCTGATTTTTATCTCTTTACAGCATTATCTATACAGCCAAAAAAGTAAAGCTCGGTAATAATTTTACTGTCACTTCTACAAACACAAAACATAAAAGAATATTGAATACCTGTTGAAGCTCATTTGGAAACTTGCAGCATGTTGGGGATTGGAAAACTTGGCGATAGCTTTTCTCTGCTGGGGGATCATTTTAAACATCTGCAGAGAGCAGAAAGAGAAAAGACAAAGTGAATWAAAATAGATATTTACTCAAAAGATAAAACAGAAGTGGTGAGGAGAAGTGGAATAATTAATTCCCTTTATAAACCTCATTTCCAAAACAACTCAACAGAGGGCACTGTGATATCACATTGATGCAGATTTCATTATTTCTACATCTGTGGACTCAAATAAATATATTTTTATAAGCTTGAGAAATAAAGGTTTAACATGAAAATGCTGACTTTTTTTAAAAGGCGCTTTAAATGTTTAGGAAAAACTAGTTTCTCATGAGAGGACTCAAGCTTCAAGCTTCAAAACATTTATAAAATCCAAAATGTCTTTAAACCTGATGTATGAAGGTTAGGGATGGACATTTGAAAGGTGCTCTTTGAATTTACTGGTCAGTATTTGATAATTCTTCAAATTTGGACACCCCCGACTCCACACACATATACTGAGTTACAACTATTCAGCCCGTTCAAACCACGTTTAGTCTGTGTTTTACTTGGCACAAATGTCAGCACAACAATCTGTGTGAGAGAAAAAAAAAAGGCAGCAAGTTTAACAAATCTAAATATTTATACACTCATGAGAGCAGAGCAATATTGGTATGAACATTAATTTATTCACATTTAAAGATTATTTAAATTAGATTATTAGAAAGATTATTTATTTAAGCAAACGCTTCATGATTTAGGACTAACGTCTGCTTCATATTTTTGTTTAAAAACCTGTCGGTGTACAGAACAATAACTCGGGTACAACTTGGTGCATTACCACGAGGTTGTGTTTGTGTTAGCACTGCGCTACTTTCAGGTGTAGGTTAGAGGGGCGGGGAGACGCTTATTAAAACAACTGTACGATTAATTCTTCAAATTCATATTTTTAATAACTGTTCAAATAATCAAAAATCACTGCCCGTTCTTTATTAGAGGTTGGCCAATAAACTGGTCAGACAATAAAATAATGCCATTTAAAAAGAAAAATACAAGATGATCTGTAGAAAGCACAGTTTCTGTGTAGACAATAAGTGTCAACATGAATACCAGTGAGAGCGGTAAAACTTCTTGTTTTTTTTTTAGAATATTTAACTGATCAGATATTAAATATTAGAGCAAGAAGAAAAATTAATAACTATAATCTACTTTAAAACTACATTAATAGTGAGCTCAGGACCAGCTGTGGCAGGGTTCCTGCAGTTTAAGCCAAATTAAATTTAAGACTTTTTAATGCCAAATGAAATTAAATTTAAGACCAATTTCATAATAAACACAAATGACATACATACAAATAAACACTGTGGCAGAAACTCATGAATCAAAGTACTTTTGGTTGAAGTATTCAAATATTGCTAACAGACCAATTGTTTTTATCCATATTCAACTACAGTATAGCAGAAACGTTCTTAGCAGTCAGTTTTAAACTTAAATTAATTTCTGGAAATCCTCGAACAACCAAAAATTTGGAGTTTTAGGACCCACAGTGGGGTCTTAACCCCAATTTGCTGTAGATGAAACCTTAAAGTGTCTGTGACATCAGGTTTTTGTAAGAAACGTGAATGCATTTTTGGAATAACAACATTATTAACATATTAGAAAACAAATTTCACATTGCTCAGATGAATAGTTGTTGAGATATTTGCATGTGAAATAACAGGAAGTGATGTCAAAGAGGAATGTCTGAATGTGAATATTTAAAAAACAAATGTTACCAATTATTTTAATATTTGAGATGAATTACAATCATCCTACTTACAATGTGTTAACATTTTTAAGACTTCTGAAAAATTGATTTAAGACATTTTWAGGCTAATTAAGGCCTTATTTTTGGATTGATGAATTCAATGAATTTTAAGGCTTTTTAAGGATCTGCAGGAACCCTGTTTGGTTTAGTTAGGAATATGTTCTGACCCACATCAAGCATTAGAGCTAAATTATTAAATATCTTAGTGCTTCTAAGTTTTAACATTATCATCTCTGTCTTTGGTAAGTAGAAATATTTTTCCTAAGCAAGTATAGAGTTGGAGCAGCTTCTGTACACAGATGTGTACAATGTCTACTTTATAAAATAACATGATGGCTCCACAAAACTTAGCTCAAAATCAAAGTATTTCAMTGAGCCAATAAGTGCATTGCCTTGTGAGATTAAACAAAGGGAAGAAAAGGTTACAAGGAATTTTAGTCAGCAATATGTTTTTATTAAACTGCTATATTTTTGCCTGATGAAAAAGCATTTCATCGTGGACATCAGCTGCTCTAATTTCTACAGATCAGGACCACAGAGAAAATAAATCACTATCTAGCTACATATTTGCCACCCACCTCTATGGGACCAATGGACCTGAGGAGGTTCTTCAGCTGCAACTCTGTCGTAGATGTGGAGAGGCCCTCTATGGACACAGTAGCACCAGAGACCTCTGCATCTCTCTGGTTCTGTCTGGTGGGCACTGGATGACCTCGACCCATCTGACCAACTCCTCGACCAGACACGACAACCTAGTCCGTGCGATCCCAAAGGAGAAAAAAAAAAGAAAGAAAAAAAAAAAGAAAAAATATATATAAGGAATATTAACAATAAAAACTGAGAAAACACAGAGGGAAATTTTTTATTTCTTTAACAAAAACATGGATGTCTTTAATCGTGTCAAAAGGTTTTTAAACATAGAGGTACATTTAAAAACGCTTCTTCTCCTGTGCCTCTCAGACTTTAACATGATTGACTCATCACCTTTCTACACAAAACATCAATGTCAGAAGGTGATGCATGCTGCATGACATTCTTCATATGATCTTGTGAGAGAGGGGTGCGTTTTCCCAGTTGCAGAGGAGGAGGAGGGAAAGACCCTAAAAAGAGCAAAGAGGGTGTAGTGGAAATGTGTGTGTGTGTGTTTGTGTATGTGTGTGTGGGGGGGTGGGGAAGCATAAAGGAAGAGCAGCCATGCAAGCCTAGTGGTGGCTGCCTTACACTGTCAGCATCAGCGAGTATGGAATCTGTGACAAGAACCTGCTGGTGACATGTGTGSAGAGAGGCCAGGGGATCTCGTGTAGCCATCATTGTGTTATTTTCAACTTGTCAATGCCCCAGCACCTGCATACTGTCCTGTTAGACTGCAACTGCAGCCTGATTGGTACTTCTACTGAATAAAAATGTAATGCAGCATTACAGGAGACATTCTGGCTTGTGTTTCACTTAAGGTGCCATGAACCTCACGCTGTTAATAAATACATTTTAGGTGAAACGAGTGTTGGTGTTGGCTCAGTTGTGACATACCCTGCTTTGCTGTGCGCTGCCCCTGCCCCCGCGGCAAGCCTGCGGTGTTTCGCCTGGACCCTGTTGCTGCTGTCCCATCATGGTCACCTTCCTTTGGACGATCTGGTTGTGCGGAGGTGCCTGCCAGGAACTCTGCTGCTGTGTTGGGTCGACGCTTGCCTCAGGCCCCTTTCCACTCTGAACAGAAATAATGATGGAAAACACTAAATTAGTGCTTCAAAATCTCAGCATGTCTCCCAAACGGCACACATCACACGCTTGTGCCAACAGGCCACATTTAAGTGAAGTTTTCATCAGTGACGTGAAGCTATTTCCACAAAAGAAACTGAGAATCTGCAAATACTGAATGTGGATTTCTATCAGCAGTCAGTRGAGAATAGAGATCAAGCAAACAAGGTGATGGTCTCATTATCAAATAAAGTCACAGCTCTGCCGTGTTGACGTGCAGGGAGGAATTGAAGGTCGTCTTTTCTCCGACTCTGCAGAAAGATGTGACAGATCAATACGTGGGAAGAAAAGAGGCGCTATCTCTGACCTGTCCCCAGCTGAGAGTAAATAGATTAATCCCTTCTATAGAAATCACAGCTCCTGATTGCACCCATCAAATGCTAAGCTGCATTACACTGAAACGACAGCAGCTCGATGTGTACCCCMCCGCACAAACACACACCCTTTCCTGAGCTTTTGTGTTTCGCACTGCTTTGTATTGCCCCTGATGAAAATATAATTTGCTTCTTATCTGTGTGCCTAAGCTATACAAATCCAAATCCTCAAAAGTGCCAACTTTCTTACACAGGTATTATGAAAGATTAATTACAAGGGTCTTGGATTGGCATCTTTTGTTGCCTCGCACCTGAAAGATGGGTTGATACACGAAGCAACTGAGGGATGACAGAGGAAGACGGGAAAAGGAAGAGATAACATTGTCAAACTCTTGTTGATGACAGCAGAACAATGTGGAAGAGAGAATCTTCTTTTCACTCCAATTATTAGCCCCAGCTCTTTCCATCCTTTTTTCCCTCTGCTTCACATCCCACTCCACTTTTCTTTCCTTCACAATGCAGTGAATCAGATAGCTCTACACAGGTTTCCATTAACACACTGACACCCAGTGATCTTCATCAGCAGCCAGTCGCCAATTTTGGCGCAGCGGCTTGATCCTCTGGGATGGAAAGCAGCTTATTTCAAATATTATCACATCCCACCACCGTGTCTCTTCAGTGACAAGTATTAATGTTTAACATGCACGCCTTTGTGGGTTTTCAATAAAGATTAATGCGCAATTAAGGACAAAGCTGCAACTTATCAGTAGARAATGAAATAGCCAGCAGTGATATTTTCTGGACATTGTTAAGAGTTATTGTCAATCTTATTTTACCTCCTGTCTTTAAGAGAATGCTTATCTGTCCTGAAAAGAGGATCTCAACCTTTAAAAGTAGTGACGAAGTGTCCCCAACTCTACAGATAAATGTCAAACTGCTCTCTTTAATGCCTCCAGCCTTTCTGTGTTATAAAAGTATGTAAAGACATTCTTACTTAAATACCAGTTCACAAAGCTTAAAAGAAGAAACTCTTAACAGATCAATTTTGCCAAAATGACACAGACATCACCGTGTCATCCACATAGGTTAGATATCAGCCAGATTACAAAATAGACAGTCAGGGCAATCAATGGCATTTTCTGTTCAAGCTCAGGTAGTTTCCCCTGTGGGTAAAATCTCCTGTAAAGGATCAAATAAATGCCAAAGAAGAAGGTGTCATAAAACTGAAACTATACGCTCACCTGTCCTGAAAGTTTGACAACTCTGACTTTTTGTGGCACCTGCTGGCTTTCCAGACTGGAACTCCTGACTCTTTGCATCACAGTCCTTTTAGCCCCAGGTTTGGGTCCCTGAATCAGAGCGGGGTCTTGTCCCGCTGGCATGTTCGTCTGAGGAACTTGAAGAGACTGAATCGAAGTGTTGGGTCTGTTTACGTTCTGCACAGAACTGTGTGTTTGTTGCTGCAGCTGCCGATTCTGCTGGGGCTGATTCCACTGCTGTCTGGTGCCAGCATCGGGGATCTGCTGCTCCGGCTTTACCATGTGGAGGCGCGCCTTGACGTTCAGACGTGGCRTTGGGGTCTGAGCGGCACCACTAAGAGGCAGGGTGTTGTCTTGATTAGGATTTATTGTGTGGTTTAGAGAATGCTGCATCGTTTGAGGAACCAGTTGGGGTTGCTGTGCCAGTAGTGGAGGTCGGTTCGGTTCTGGCTGCTGTAATAGTGGCTGCTGCTGTAATGGCCGCGGCTGCTGATTTGGTGCTACGGGCTGAGTCTGCGTAGGAGTAGGGCCTTGGTTTGGTGCATTTGTTTGAGAATTAAGTCTATCCAGCAGCTCCTTCTTTCTAACGCCAGCCTGCATTTGCCGTCGCATTTCTTTCCTCTTCAGAATCTCCTCTCTCAGACGCTTCTGCTCCTCAATCTTCAGACGATACTGCCGCGTCTCCTCRTCTTCATCGGGGTTCTGTGGAAAAAAACACGTGCAAAAAAAAAATTCATTATTCTTAACATTTATCTTCTCACGGTTGTTTTAAAGCTGTGAGCTGTTGCCTAAACTGAACCTAAATTTAATCAAAGAGAAATTGGGAGGTAGAAAGAAATCAAGAATTTCAAACATCTGGTTTATTAGAAAAAGACTTTTCAAAATAAATCTATTTATTATTTGTAAATAGTCTAAACTGTGTTTAATTTTAGGTTGGTTTTTTTTTTTTAGTACCTGGGAGAACAAAAACTCATCTTCAAATGCTAACCTGTGGTGTAGTGCTGGACGGTGTGCTCAGGGTTTCCTTATTAACCATTATCCAGCCTGGCCCCCCAGGCTGTGATTCGGGCTTTGCAACTTGGCCTCTTCCTCTGCCGCCGCCAGACATCGGCTGTGTGTTCTGCCCCATACGCGTCCTCGGAGTTGCCCTGGCAACAGGCTTGATGTTGGCAGCGGGGGAGGCGGGGGTTGGGGCAGGGCGGGGCCTGTTCATGTTTGTGTTACCAGGTGCTACGGGGAGCTCCCGCAGGTTGCTGCTGCGCTGCTGCATTTGTTTAGAAATAGGTGYGTTCTGTAAACAAAATAAATACCCAACCCAGTCCTTTAGTAATTCCAACACATTTTTACCTACAATAAGTTGTGATGCTCCTTCAAATCAAGTTGTGTATATTTAGAAAATACAATGACAACATTGTCATAAAAAACACTCAGATATCAACAATTTGACCTGAAAATCACTGAGCTAATATGTTAATCTCTTACCATCCTCTGCCGGTTTGCCATGTTGCGCTGTTGARGGTTCTGAGGGCGGGGAGTCATCTGCCTCGGGCTACCGTGTTGTTGGTGGAAAGGATTCTGACCATGGTGTGTCATGGGGCGAGGTTCACTGAGGTTTATCTGTTGTTGATGTGGGAACTCTTGCCTGTGGTGGTGCTGCTGCTGCTGCTGCTGCTGGTGGTGCATGGGATGGGGCAAGATTGGGTCGTGATGTGGCAGCTGAGAGACAGGGGGTCCGTGCATTAAACCCTGCAATTATAAAGGAAGAGAGGCTAAAAGTAAATGTCAATTTTTGTTAATACCTAAAACACAAGAAATAATGTTTCKCATGTATCTTTATCACAGCATTAGATTGGGCAATTTATGGGAAATTAACCTCCTAATCAGCATTCTTGTTTAGTAATATCATAGTGATTCAATCACTAGAGGGAGCTCTTGTCTATGCCTCAGCAAAATCCAACTGTGCCAAATGTGTTTTTTTTAAACAAATCTTCAACAACCATAAATAAGACAACCAGTCAGATCAAACACTCATTTTTAACAAACAACCCAAGAGACAATTGGAACAGAAGCAGAGAAATGAAGACACAAACACACAGACACTGTTAGTCATTAAAATCACTTACTCTGAGTCGTACCTGCATCCCAAACTGGACTTGTGGAGGGGGGAAAGGGTTCCCCTGCTGGCCAAAGGGTTGACGAGGGCTCATAAAAGGCCTGGGTTGGTTGGGGGGGCCACTTTGCTGATTCAAGTTCATCATCCCCTGGTGACCTTGGTGGGGAGGGAGGTTTGGTCTTGGGGGTTCTCTCTGAAACAGTCCTAGTGGGCCTTGGCCAGGCTGGTTAAAGGGCGGTCCTGGTGGACCGAAGCCCATGTGGCCCTGGCCGGGCAGGTGCTGCTGCTGGTGGAGATTGTTGTTGCTGTTCATCAAAGGGCCCGGGCCCTGGTGATCAAACATGTGCTGCGCTGGAAATCGTRTTGAATCTGCACACTCTGTGACCAGACAAGGAAGACCATAAAAAACACAAGTGAGATGTTTTAGTTTTCTTTCTTTATTTATTTTCACTTAAGAGTCTGTTTCAGCWCCAACAATCCCCTCTCCAGATGTGTAGCATTATGATAAAAAACAAAAACAACTAATAAACACACAACTTCATWAAAAAGGTGGTGTAACAACTAGGTAGACAGATCAATTCAGCATTAATGTCAATAAAAATATATAAATATTCATGTTTATTGCCATTTCCAAGGTTTATTCAGATGTTTGTGTGTCTATATGTATGTGTGTCTAAATTGAAACACACATGCATTTAACATGAGTTCTGCTAATWCAGCAGCACCACAGAGCTGGCAGCATACCCTCTAGATATTGCACCAGAGGTGATAAATAGGGTTAAATATGCTAAGAGGGCTTTGTAACACTCATCAAGGTTGGGTGTGAGACTCACCTCCCATAAACAGGGGCTCTCTGTCCTGGGGGCCTTGAGGTGGCTGGTTCCTCAARGGCTCCATGTGATGAGGGGGCCGCTGAGGCTGACCAAAATGCTGGAAGTCTCCCATTACCTGAATAAAGACAAAGCAAAAACACAATATATAAAAAAAAAAACTAATTAACCCGAAAAAAGGGAGGTATTACATTAGACAGGGAGTGACTGTAAATAGAGCATGCGGGTCATTAAACAAATGTGGAATCTTGACTTGTTCACATCAATATGTATGCCAATATCAAAGGAAGCCTTCAGCATGAATTCTTGAACAAAACTGTATTAATGCTACTTGAGGCACTATTGATAAAAAAAAAAAAAACCTAAAGCCAGCCTCTAACAAGGAAAGAGTAGGTCAGGAGGGTATAGGTGTCCTCATCTTTGTTTCAACTACTTTATATCTTCAACCGCTTTCTACTCGTTGCATATGCTCTAGTCCCAATCAATTTACCTAAGAAAACTAGATAACTATTTAATCCCTCATTGGAATTTGAATCCCTCCTCATAACTGTCTTCTTTATTCTTTCTAAACATCCATCTCTGTTGAAAAATTAACCTGCTATTCAACACGTGGCACTTCCACAAATGGGCTGCTTGCCTCCTCCAAGCCTATTGTAAATTACTTAAGATGCTATCAAGGCCTAATCCATCTTTATTCCACTGCAGCGTGGAGGTATTTAGAGAGAAGAGGTGTTAGAAAGCAAGGCCAGAGTTCCAAAAAACTTGCTTAACATAAAGTTAATCAAAAGGGCTTACAAAGACAGGGGATCACAATGGGGGCACAATCATGCCTTTCTAAAAGGTCAGGCAGCCAGGTTTGCACAATAAGGACTCTGGTGTCCGTATAATACCTCTCAAATACCACCGCTCATCCTCTCACTTCTAATCCCTGATAAAACAGTGTCTGGAATGCTCAATATTTAACCGATGCTGGTACCGCTTGAAGCTGAGAGGACATATCCAAGATAAATACGTGTAATAAAGAAGGGCCAAATGTTAAAGCACTTAATAAATTACGGAAACATGATTTAAAAAGATGCTTTGTTTCTGGGTACTGTGTTGATATTTTAACTAGTGAAATTGATTGTGCTCATTCACGTACTGGTTTGAATATTAAAGCTGACAAAACGCACTGAAAAACAATAGTTACAGTATCACAACATTTTGTTTGGGCCAGAGCTGAACAAATAAAAGTGCTTTCATTCTAAACAATAAAAACACAGAAAGTAGTTCTGGAATAACATGAGCTCAATGTGTGTTAAATTCCTGCCACTTGTTTTATTATCACCAGTTGGGGAGTGAATGCAGATAGATTCAGTGCACAGAGCTATAAAACAGAGAAGACATTCTAACAAACGATTTGAAGTAGCTCCATAGTGGCTTTTAGGCTTTGGAAAAATGAACTAGTTTCTTATTAATATAACATTTTATTTAAAAGGTGCCACCCGTTGGGAATTGACTCTAGCATCCCCAGATTAGTACAGGAACCATTTTGGTTGCGAACATGATTCTGTATTTATCATAGTTGACCAACATGACAACAATGCAGTGCTGCTCTAAGTTCATATATTTTTTAAAAGTCTATCAACTTATTGTCTTAAATACATTAAAAATTAGACAGTCAATGAAAGAAATCGTAAATGCTAAATAAAATTATTTGAAACTTCCATCTACTAGACAACTTTCACCATATACTTGGACTTTTAAAATGTGCGTTTTAGTATTTGCCAATTTGCTTTTATGAATCACTGATAATATTGAAAAAGGTCTACAAACAATAAAAACACAAGCTTCAATTGTACTAAAAAATGTGTGCATAGAATAAAAATTCCTAATAATGACTTTAATTGGTGTTAAGATTAATATTTTAAAACCATCTCCACCAGCAAAAATGTGATGCAGTATTACTGGAGGCTATGACCCCCCATTAGCCTGGCCTTTAAACAATTAAATTTGATGGGATGATAATGTATGATAATCATGAGTAATCGGGTGCCCGCTGATAAATGGGAAGTTGTTGGCTGGTATGTCACCTGCATTTCAAATCGTGTCCTTGGCAACACCAGTCTAAATGTGATCGACAGCTGAACCCAACACTATGCCATCCATCAGCCCAGTTGTCTGCGTACCCTTCCCATTACATTTTCTACTCTGATATAAGCTAAAATCATTTCTTACTACTCTGCTGTTAATATTGAACATGACTGTAGATTTCAAGGAATAAGAATAGCATGATACTGACATTGAAGGTTAAAAAAAGGTAAATAAAGATCCAGCTTTTGATTAAGATGGTCTCCTGAGAAAGTGCCGGGCTCATTTGTGCATCCACATGGAATGCAATTGGATGTAGCTATTTTGTGATAGCCAATTTGCATAAATCCATCTAAAATTGACTTCCCAGAAAGATGTCAGTCAGTAGCAGCACCACCTGATGCCTGGGCTCAATTATCTAAAAAGACGGCTCTACTTAAAGCATTGTTGTTGACTTTACAGAGAGCCAGTTAATCTTTTGGATGGATTCTTCATGTGTGGGAAAAAAGGACCTTTAAGGGTACAGATAATTACTTCTGTTTTCTTTGTCTGATGTGATATTCAAACTTAAAGAGATTTAAAAGAAGAAATGGGCTCACCTCCAACCTCATCAATCCACCACCACGCTTCACTAATTCAGATACCATTAAGAAAACATTTTTGTGCCTTTGGGACATAAACTCATTGAAAGCGAATTTTAACAGGCACTATATCCTGTATTCACAATTCCATTACGTGCAATGCTGGATAGTCTGAGCTCCAGCCCATCCATGAAGAGCTTTTAAGTAAGTCCTGTAACTGCGGGCCCAGGCGCAAAAAGTCTTTTGCCTGAAGCTCCTATCATRCATTTCCAGTTGTGCAGTCAGACTCATATCAGTGTTTACGGATTTGCTTTAACAGTATTTGGCCAGTGCAGACGGTCTAATTGAAGTAATGTTATTGCCCTCACATAAAGGGACGCTGACCATGTGGCGAGTGAGAGAAAGTGGAGCGAAAGGAAGGTGGAGGAGCAGCTGCTACTCACAGGAAACCTCTGAGGACCCACAGCAGGTCTGGACTGGCTCTGAGCAGGAGGCATCAAGGGCACTGCAATAAGAAAGAGGGGCAAAACAGAAAACAAAAGGAGGAGGGGGAGGGGAGAAAAAATGAAAATGAGAGGCAGTAGGCAGAGAGACGGTGTGATTGTACAGAGGAAGAAATATCTGTGCTGAAGGCTCTTAGYCAGGCATGAATGTTAAATCTCAGCACACAATTGCTGCTCATAAATTTACGCTTGTATGTACAGACCAGGGTGCTCAGGGCAATACTAAATACATAAGAATAATTTACTAAAACGTGAATAAAGTATTTGCTGTTTTATAGCATTTGGCATTATATAAATCAATAAACTTGATTTTGATGTTTCTAGTTTTTTGAATAGCAAAGATTTTTGACTGTTCGTGAAAAATTCAGAAAGCAAGACTCCAGTAAATCAAAACTAAGAAAAAWCATTTTAAAAGAAGCTGGGAGAAAAAAGTTAATTTAAGGCACATTTCTAATATTACCTAGCTGACCTTGTACAGGAGACTGTGAGGGTCCTCTAAAGTGGGGGTTAATATGGATGTTTTTGGGCTGTGGGGGCTGCTGTTGGTGATGCTGAGGGAAGCTGGGTGGCGGGGAGTTCATCATTCGTGATGGTTGTTCCATCTGGGGTCGCAGTGGTGGGGAGCGATGAGCCATGTGAGGAGAGATGAGGGGTTGAAGGGGCTGCTGTGGAATGGGACGACCACGCTCCTGGAAGGAAGGAGGTCCTCTTGGACGTGAAGGGTGGTGCTGATGGGACTGCAACTGCTGCTGATGCAGAGGYGGCATACGAGAGGATGGCTGGTAATCAAAGAGCGAAAAAAAATTAACAAGTGAGGTAAATAAATGCCACTTTGTTGATATCTTGGTACAGATATTTACAGAAACCACAAATATCAATGGGCCTGTTAGTACTGAAACATCTCAACTACAGATTATTGTTGAAACCAGAGTTTAAATAATACGTATTTCAAACTGATCTTTCATAATTGCYCAAACAAACAAAACAAAAGCAAACATGCCAGTGACCAAATTACTCAAATGGTACAACCTGACAACAATAGTGTGTTCCAAAAAGCACACCCTCATTAATTGCGGTCAACAAAATGTTTGTGGTGCTCCCATGTCAACCGTGTGTCATTAGTTTTTATTTTCCAGTGTTGTTGTGTTTTGAATTTTACCATCTRCTACCATTAATTAATAACCCTTAAAATAATGCAGTGCTCGAGTTAAATGCCATGCAGCCTTGAGAAGAACTACTTTAACCCTAGGGGTTCTTTCCAGCTGAGAAAACACACACAGTTAATACTTTGTTTTGTTACCTGCAGCCTTGGGATAAAGTTTAAATAGTAACTTATCCCAAAATTAACTTTTTTTAGCTTATAAACTGCCTAGAATGTGTCTAAAATGTTATACAGTACAGTTTCTGTGCTAATTTTGATGTTTTTGTGCATATTTGTTCAAATC
>NW_013954133.1:23992-30497 GCF_001266775.1 Austrofundulus limnaeus
ATATAAAATTTGTTTTGTTTTATACCTTCAGATAAATCCAGACGAAACATTAAAGGTGGGTGTAATAAGTGTTTGAAGCAGGGTTATTAAAGTAGAGTAGTATCTTTGAAGCTAGTAGGTTGGCCGGGATTTTAAGGTCACGAGTTCGAGCCCAGTTGTGTCTTTTTTTTATTGTGTGAATGCTATGAAGCATTCATATCGCTAGTTATTATTACTACGACTCAACATTTTACTTGAATAAGCCAGGGGCAGAGCCAAGGGGTGGCCAGGGCCACCATAGACAAATCTTTGGCCACCCTGCTGTACACACCCTTTCCACAGTGAAACAATGTTTAGGGATGTTATAATCCTCCTGAACAGTTGGTGGCAGTGTTTAACAGTTTGAAACATTACCAAGCTCAATTACTAAAGAAGACTAATGATAAGAAAGTGATAGTTTTCTTTATATACAGCACATATGCCTATGTAATCTGACCAATGGTGACTTTTGAACTTAAGGTGACATGTTTTTTGTTTGTTTGTTTGTTTTTTGTCACATACAGTGTAATTTTATGTTGTGAAGGCTGCATGATGATCTGTCCCGGCCTTTTAGCTATGAGTAGACCTATCACTACATCAGAAATAGTGTAACACCCCTCTAAATTTACTATTGGTGGTTTTCAGTGTTGCACCTGTTCAATGGGTAAAATTATTAATATTAGTTTAAACATGCAGTTGAGGGTCATCATTATTTGGCACAATTTGACATGTGTTACAATAAATATAAATCAGTAAACAAAATAAAATTAAAAGGCACCCCTAAAATCATTTGATGTGATAAGTTGTGTCACATGAATTAATCTTATCTCAGCTGTATCAGTGAGTTTAAAAACAGGATGATGGAACTAGTTTATTGAATACTCTGTCTCTGAAATAATTATTAAATCAAGTGTTAATTTATGTAAGTACAGTAAAAGTATGTTTAACAACATGGTAAAATACACCAGAATGCAGGAAATGGCATCTATTTCGTAAAAAAGTTTTCTGGGGGAGGGCTCCCAGACCCCCCCAACAGTGTGTCCCCCTGCTTTTAAAATGATTCTGACGCATATGTTTATAAGGTAGTCACTGTGCAAGAACATACGGAAATTACCAAAACACGAAGATCTGCAGAAACTTTCAAGTGCAAAAAAAAAAATGATGTAATTTTCTTGGCCACCCCTGTGTGAGTGGTGGTCCCAGTCTGGTCACCCCTAAGAAAAAAATGTCTGGCTCCGCCTCTGTAACAAGCCACTGATCAGTTTGTTCCGCCCCGCCCCACTTTCTCTTGGTTGCTGGGTGACGGCAGTCAGGTGACTGTCTGCAGACGGAACATGGCTGACCTGTCAGAAGACCAATGAGGGAAAGGCCAAATTTTGCATAATCGATCCTGTTTTTTTTCCTCGTTTCTGACCACAGTTGACCGTCGTGGGCAGCGTTTGACGAAAACTAGCCAAGGTAAGCGTGGGAGCGCCTCTTCTTGTAGCACACTTCGTGTTCCTTCGAGCAGCAGCAGTTTAGTCAGTGTTAGTGCTAAGTGCTAACTGCTAGCCAAAACAGTCCCCGCTTTTTCTTAAAGAACCAACAGAAAATGGGAATTAAAAAAGTTTACGGGGACATGACAAGTTGGCTTTCGCAAATGTAACAGCAAAACCGACGATGTTTTATTGTACGAATGCCAGGAAAACTACTTACAACTGTGTTTGTTAACGAAAGGGAAACTGCAAGTCTAGAAAGATCAGTACAGCTTTGGAAGCTAGTCATGCATAGCAGGGAACCATTGGTTGAACTATTTTAACTAGTTTGAAATAAACTCCACGGACACTTATCCAGTCTCTGACATTGAGAGGCGTAATGTCCGCAGCAAATTACATAAAAAATATCGCTCATAATTCATGGAAAAAGACAGAATCGTGGCCTAGACACTAATTCATAACCTGTAAGCTTTAGCAAAAGAGATCTCTGTTCTTGGCTTGTTTTACAATAAACCTTTGACCTGGGAGCTAAAGTTCTTACTTGCTGTTAAGATGAGGTGTGTTATTGTAAAATAGAAGGGAAAAAAAGCTGTAATAATTAGAGAAGGGTTTTATATTCTACTAATTCACTTGTTTGGTGGCATTAATGTTGAACATCCAACAGAAACTCGATTTTTCAGTGTTATTTTGGTTCATTCAATGTCTATAATGCGTCTATGGAACAGTTAAACGATGGGATCTTGGGTTTAAAATGTCTGAATCAGTTAGAAAGGAAAAAAATAGATGTAAACCTATGAATCATAAATCATTTAAGCCAGTTTGGAAGTGTCAAAACGTTTTTATGGGTTAGTCCAGCTCACGAGTCAAATATATTCTGTTTAGAGAATGATGCAATTGCAAATGTTTATGTCTCAGAAATGACAAATAACAGCATGACTAACATTTCCTTTATCAAATCTTTGCTTGCAAGTGGTTTCTTTCATCTTGTTTTGCAAAAACATATTGATTTGCAAATTACAGTCAGTGGAATGCAGCTGCAGCAACTAGTTTACATCTTGTTTGGTATTTTCTCTGTCTTTTTAACCGCATTACAAATCAGTGTGAATTATTAATTACTTTTTTAACAACAAGTGATCTGATTGCAGATGAGTGCTTTGCCAGAGGGAATGGCAAACGGCCCAAGTAGGAATGCACACTTGGAGCAAGAAGATACTCAAATTTGGGAGAGACCATGGAGTCTTGAAGAGATACGGCAACACAGTGCCAACTGGTCTTTAGCTGCTGACTCTGGGGTAAGTTTGATGTTATGTGTAATTCTGAAATGAGCAATGGGGGAGGATAAAACCATTAACTGAATAGGAGAAACACAGCAGGGAAAAAAAGATTGCGCAATGTGTGTTGCAGTAACCTTACAACTGTCTTACTTTTCTAATCTTTTTCTTTCCTCACAGCTTTTCCACTTCCTCCAAGACTTCTCCCATAGAATGATGTCAAAAACACATGAGATTGAAAAGCAGTTGGACAGTCTTATCTGTGACACCAAGGCCACCGACAGCCGCCTACATTCTGTCTTCAATGACTTCCTAATGCTTTCTAATACACAGTTTATTGAAAATGTATGTATCTCTTTAAAAAAAATAGTGTTTTAACTTACCGTACAGTGTTTTATTTAACATGTTGTAATCAAACATTAAAAAAATTTTAAAATACGTCTTTATTTTTTTGTTTTGTTACAGAGAGTGTACGATGAAGAAGTAGAGGAGACCGTTCCCAAAACGGATGCGCTAGAGAAGCAGCCTGAGCAGGTACGTTAGCATTCAGAAAAATCCTCTCACCTCCCTCATTATTCCCATAATGACTAGATTTATCGTCGTCTAAGGAGAAGACTCGAGAGCAGAAGGAGGCGGAGCTGATCCCTAAGATGCAGGAAGCGGTGAACTACGGTCTAAAAGTTTTGGAGTCCGCCTTCGAGCATCTGGACATCAAAGCGGGGAACTCCGACTCGGAGGACGAGGACATCACAGAACGAGTAGAGCCTATCCTGGAGCCCAAGGTGTGCTGCTGGTCTTAATTTAAAAAAAATAATAATAATGCTATGCAAGATGGAATTATCGTGATTTTATTTAATGTTTATTTACTTGTCTTTTTTAGGATCTGTATGTGGATCGGCCACTTCCTTATCTAATTGGTTCTCAAGCCTTCATGGAACAAGACGATGTAGGACTTGGTGACCTGTCAAGTGATGGTAATAGTCTCTCTCTTTTTTTTGTCTGCATTTTAGTGTACACAGTGTGACGTTAATTAAGCTTTTTGTGTTTCTCAGAAATGTCAGTTGACAGCGACAGGGACAGTGTGATCGACAGTGAAGATGACAAGGAAACAGTCGTAAGCCCATTTTCTCTGACTCTTTCAGTTTATTGATGAGAATGTTTGATAGATTTATTTATTTATTTACTTAACAGCATTCAGATGACGACTCCTATCAGGAGGAGCAGCAAGGTCACAATAACGTAAAAAAGGTATTTTAAATACATGATCTGCCAGCATTGAAATGTTCATTACACGCACAGCAAAGATGGAATTTCACTTTTTTTCCCCACACTCTTCTAGAAGTCATCCATGGTGAGTTATGAAGAAGAGGATGAAGAAGAGGAGGAGGATTCTGACATATTTGGAGAATCGGACAAGGATGAAGATATTGATGACTCCGAAGTTAGTATAAACAAGTGTTTGAGTTGAAACAATGCCTTTTCGGTACTAATAATTCCGATTAAACATCCACACCAATATTTTATATGTCACAGAAAACAGACCCGTCAGATTTTGCAAATGAGCTAGCTGCTCGAATCAAAGGAGAAATCAACAACAGGCCGGAGGGAGATCATGCGTGTAAGTATCTGAGTATTTATTTTATTCTATTTTATTATATTTTAAATATGACAAAATTTCCATTCTTACACTTCATCATGTTTAATTTTAGTACAACTCCATCCATGTTCTCATTTGGCATTTGCACCTAAAATAAAAATTAGGAATGATTTCCATCGCTACATGTGCATTCTTATGGCTATTTTGTTTCTCCCGTGTCATTATCATGGAAGCTTTATCATCTAAGAAGAAGAGTAAAGCCAGAAAAGAGTCAAAATCGACAAATGCACAGGGTAGGGTACTCATGCATCCTCATGGGACTCACTCTTTTTGGTTGAACACTGCATTAGTTATGTGTCAATAGGTACTTCGTTGTCATTATGCGTAATGCTGTGTATTCTGTGTGGACTGTGAGAGCAGCTGAAGAGGACAGCGACGACATGTTTAAGCCTCCAAAGTTGGATGATGAGGACTTCTCCCCATTTGGAGGAAAAAGTGGGCTCTTTAGTGGAGGGAAAGGCCTCTTCGACGATGACGACGAGGTGCAGTAAGCAGATTTAACTCCACATCACAACAACTGTGAAAGGCAGAGTTTTATTTGGTGTTGTTTTATGATACAGGGAGATCTTTTCTCTGAGGCACCGAAGCCTGTGATGGAGGAGCAAAAAGCAACAAATGTGACCGTGAAAAGCACAGCTCAAGCTACAGGTGAGATATAGAAAAGGTTTATTTTAAAAAAATAATAATAAAATGGCAAACAAAACAGACGTTACTTTTTATTTTTCTATCCAGAATCTAGCAAGCCTAATAAGAAGATTCCAGCTGGAGCTGTATCAATATTCCCAGGTAGCAGAGGGAAATATATCACAGCAGATATCTTTTTTTATTTTTATTTTCTGCTTGCTTTGTGATACTTAAACTTTCTCGTATCAGATAACCGCCTCTTCAGTTCAGGACAGGACTCTGATTCAGAGGAGAGAAAAGAGAATGGCACTCCAGCTGTTAGGACTCATGTTGCCCCCAAACAAACTCCCACGGGAGCTGCTGCTGCTGCTGCTGGTGGAGGAAAGGGATTATTTGATGATGATGATGAGGAGGAGGAAGATGATGACTTCTTTGGTGGTAAAAGCCCGAAAAAGCCTGATTCAAGTAAGTCAGCTGAAATAGGTGTTTAAGTGCTGCACTCTTAGTTGCAGTGTGATCTCTTGTCGTTGTAACTGTTTTTTTTATCCCCAGTTGTACATAAGAAACCTAAACCCAAGACACATATTGACCTTTTTGATGATGAAGATGAGGATGGGGACATTTTCAGTGGCAGTTCATCAATTTCGACTCAGAGCAAGAGGGAGTTTGTGGAAAAATCGGATAAATCACCTGAGAAAAAGGCAAATAAAAACTTGATTGCGTTTAAAAAAAAACCTTCATATTATTGTTTATCTGTTTTTTATGTTCCTGTTTTAACATTTTCTTATGTTTAGATGCCGCCTGGGGCCATTTCCACATTTGGTCCTGCGACTAAAAGCTTGCTGAGTGAAGGCCTGAAAAAACACAGAGGATCCAGCAGCGAGGCGTCAGAGAAGCCAGACCTGGTGTGTATCTGTTCACTCCTGACAAGATCAAATTTGGTGATGTGTTTTCACTTGCAAAATCACAGATCTACAGTCATATATTACATCACTGGGCTTCAGTGTTCAGGCCTGCTGTTATGTCAGAAAGGCTTTAAAAAAATAAAACGTTTATTTTACAAAAAATGTCAGAACTTGCATAAATTGTAGAGTGAGGCTGTTCATCCGGCCTATGGGTGACTTGTTAGAAATTTTTTTTTACTTAATTTGTTTTTAAAATAGATTTTAAATCAACTGTAAAATAAAAATATACGATTCAATGCGTAAACAAAAGATAATAATACTTGTTCTGTTACATACTGCAGTGTATCACCTACCATGAATGGGCAGTGCCCCTCGCAACTCTCTGGGATACACTGCTCAAAAAAATAAAGGGAACACTTAAACAACGCACGCTAACTCCCGATCTTAATCAATGAAATATTCGCATTCAGTACTTTGGTCTGTACAGAGTTGAATGTGCTTCACAAAAGTTTCATTTACTTGGACTTAGCGTGCGTTGTTTAAGTGTTCCCTTTA
>NW_013954133.1:31497-38789 GCF_001266775.1 Austrofundulus limnaeus
CCCTTTGTACGAACAAAAGTAAGAGAAATTTAGGATAAGAATACGAACATGTTCTTGCATGAGGCCAAATGTTTTCTGGTCTAAAGATTGATTCTGTATATATATTTTCAAGTTATTTAAAAGCTTATATCTATTTTAGGCCACAGACACAACAGACTTGTACTTCACTTCACCTTTCTCTCTGTTATTTTTCTTTCAAAAATCTTTTTTAACATATTTGAACACAAAAAAGGCTATTTTTTTGTGAATTTCAGAATGGTCTTGTTGGTGATGTCGAAAAAGCTGCCGTTGATCAAATTGAGAAACCTCAGTCCAGAGGTCTCTTCTCTGATGATGAAGACTCCCAGGTCAGGCTCACAAGCGTCAACAATAAAGTAAAAATGGATGACGTAATTTGATTTGACTATAAAGATATACATTTACTTGCCACAGTTATTTACTGCTACCCCCAAGAGCCAACCTAAGCCTGAACTGACAAGTCTGGGCAAAACCAGCAAGGCGTCCTTATCGTTATTTGATGAGGAGGAGGAGGAAGAGGTAACATTTGCTTTTTAAAAATCAAATGAGATTTGTTCTTGATAACGTTATATAACTGTTACCATGCGTTTCACCTTGCAGGATCTGTTTGCGTCTGCAGTTGATTCTAAAGGAAAGACCGCTCAGCCTAAATCTGCCACACCACAACCCAGCAAGGCTGCGGCCAGCTCGCTTTTCAGCGACGATGAGGTATGAAAATACAAAAATAAATAAATAAAAATTAAAAATGTTTTTGTGCTCACCAGTGCTGCTTTCGTGGATGTAATGCTTTGGTATGTGGAACAGCAGGACCAATGGATGAGTCCAAAAAGTAGTCCAACAAAGCCAGACAGCGAGACGGGCGGGATGAAAACCAGCACCAGTGCCCCATCTCGTCTGCCGAGCGCCAAAACCCCTCCGAGGAGCAGCCTGTTCGATGAAGAAGAGGAGGATGACCTGTTTGCCCCACCAAAAGAGTTTAGGTCTTTACAGCCTTAAATAACTATTTGTTCATACATTTTAAACTTTTAGCATAGGTTACAGTCTTCAATGCTTACCTGTTCTTTTATTTTGTCACTTTTGCGTGTAGTCAGAAGAAGCCCCAGAAGGTTGCTCTGCTGTTTGAAGATGAGGAGGATTTTGATGATGAAGGATCTCTTTTTGACACCAAACCTCCAGTTAAGGTGAGTTCCCCACACCATTTTTCTACGTATTTTATAACTCTGATTGGACCAAATGTTTTGGACGAATTTGTGAATTTTAGGAGAATTTATTGAATTTAAAACATTTAACCATGAATTTACAGACGTCGCTGTTTCGATACTTGTATTTTCAGACACCCGTTGGCCCCGCTGAGCCGTCCCCCCAGCCTGGGGAAGTTGCAGCGTCTGCGTCGGCAGCAAAGGAGGAGACACAGGTGCAGCAGAAACCTGCGGCAAAATCTCCCGAGCAGCTCCCCACTTTGCCGTCGCAGGAGAGCGCCGCGAGTAGAAAGAAGCCTGCTGGAGCCGTCAGCCTTTTCGGGGGCATCGATGTTCTGAACAGCAAGCAGACAAAGACGCCGCTGGACGGAACAGAACACGATGACGTCTTCCTCTCTAAGGAAAGCCCTCCACCATTAAGGAAGGAGGAAAAGAAGGAAGCAAAGGCCAAAACCAAAACCGTCAGTCTGTTTGATGACGACGAGGAGGAGGGATCAGACTGGAGTGATCCGATACCCGTTCCCAGTGAGCCCACGAAGACACAAAAGGTTCGTCTGCTGTGTAGCAGAACAAACAATGGGGTGAAAATGTAATTTGATAACATTATTCTGTTGCATTTAAAATGATTAATTCTCTTCCAGTCTGCAGAGGAGCGGCCGCAGACAAAAAGCACAGGTGTGTTCCAGGACGAAGAGTTGCTGTTCAGTCACACTCAGCAGAGGGACAATGACCCAGACGTCGACCTCTTTGCAACCTCAGGGAAAGCTGCTGTCAGTATAAAGCATACGACATAATTAATGTCTGCGTCTTCTTGTTTTGCAAATTACGTTTCACTTTGACAGAATGCATATGTCTTTTAGTGGTTCTTGAGAATGTGTTGTTTGTTTTCCAGAGTTCTGAGGTCAGCTCAGAGCGACCAGCAGCACCCAGTCTGTTTTCAGATGATGATGAAGATGACCTTTTCAGCTCCGTCAAGCCAAAACCTCCACCTCCGGTATCAATTCGTTTTAAAGGATTACAAAACATACATTTCTGTTTATGCTGTTTGGACCGTTACGGTGGTAAAAAAAAATAAAAATTAAAAAAAACCAACCAGTTTTTCACTTTGCTTTCCAGAAGATAGCAGAGAAACCCAACAAGCTGCATGACAGAGCACCACTGGCAAGCCCAGATCCAGTGTCTGACATTCAGGTGGGTCTGCTTGGTTTTATTCTTGTACATCAGGTTTTGTTTCTGCACCATAAACACACAAAACTCTGCAGCTATGTGATATCGATTTAAGCTTATATTTTGTTTTTATTGTATATTTATTATTATTAACATTTTTTTTACATATCGATGGAAATTAATTTGGTAGTTTGTTTGAAACAATAAATGCTTTCTTTGAATTTTGAAACTGTTGTAATCTGATCACACAGAAACCTGCACAAAGTCCTGTAAAACCTAAAGATTTCTCATCAAGGATTGGGAAACTTCAAGTAACTTTTTCTTTTCTTTTTTTTTTCTTTTTTTTCTGTAACTGAATCAGAAATCTTAAACACTGACACTTTTTCTCTGATTTCTTCTTAGAGAAATCTCGTATTGCCACTGAAATGTTTTGTCTCTCAGTCTTTTCATATTCCATATTTAAACTTTGGCAATAAAATAATTTCATTTCACTGTGCTGATCTGGGGAATAGAATGCTTGCTCCTTTTTGCTGTTTTATTATTTTTACTATAATAATTATTTTATTTATTTTTTATTTTTTTGTAGTTGCACTCTTTTTGCTTTTGCACCATTTTCACCCTTCATCCTGCGTTGTCCTTTCTCTGAATGTTGTTTGAAACAACGCTGAAATCTTTTACAGCTGCAAAGCTGATACAGTTCTGTAGTTGTAAGATTCAGCTGGTTCTCACTAGGGTGTCAAATTAAAAAAATACAACTCCAGATGAACAGCAAAGCATGAAGTCAGGGCTAAGCCCTCCATGGTGTTTTATAAAAATGTGAAAAAAACTTAAACACAAATTAAAAATACTGGTGCCAAACAGTCTGCAGGGATTCTTTCCAAAGGAATAACAGCCCCGTTCATTTCATGTCTTTCATGGTACAGAATGATTGACGGACATCTTGTCCCACCCCCTCTGTTTGCTGCTCATTACGGCTAACTTTGTTCAGCCCAGGGTCAGGCTTTAGCCAATAAACAAGGTGGATTATTTCATTGCTGACCCGTTTCCTTCATGTCTTTTGAGGAAAAACTGGAAGTCAGAGGTGGATGGACCAAAGAAAAAGCAAAGTTTTCTGTGACCTCGTTTTAGCAAAAAGCACTGGCTACAAGTGTAGCTAACAAATCTCTTTTCTGATTTCCATGTTTGCTCTTTGGAGGAGACATAGCTTAGATTTATATTACACATCTGTTAGTCCACCCTTCAAATATCCCCACCAGCCACCAATGAACATTCTCATTATTTATTTAACTAAAAATCAAGAGAGAATGCAGAACGGGAATGTGGAAAAACGTAGTAAATCCCTTCTACTTTACAGAAAGTAAGAACTTTAGTAGCAGCCAGGTGCTGTAATCAAATGCACCTGTTCAAACATCAGGAAGCACGAGCACCTCTATAAAAACTGAGTTTTGGGCAGTTTGCTTCTATGGTGCGCTCAAATGTGTTAACACAGTACTTAGAAGAAAATATATAAACTTGATTTTAGAGATCCAATTGTTACTTGAATCAAAATAATATATTAATGTTTATTCACCTGTGGAAAACAGTTAAAGGGCATGTGACATCAAATTTTTGTAATAAAAATGAATGTATTTTTGGAAGGATAACGCTGATAACATATTGTAAAAAAGATTTCACGCCGCTGAGATGAACAGTTGTTGAATTATTTGCATGTGAAGTAACAGGAAGTGATGTCAAAGGGGAATGTCTGAATGTGACCAGAGTGTTGCTAAAATGGCTAACAACACAGACTGTAGAGAAGAATCTGATGTTTCTTTAGATTATTTGAATCACTATCATAGAGAGATGAGAGAGTTGTAGTTCAAATAAAATTATTTAAATAAACAAAGTCCAGGGAGTTTTCTTTCTCAAAGAGTTCCCCTTTGATGTCACTTCCTGTTTCACTTTAACTTTGCCAAGATCAAAAGAAAATGTGCCAGTTATGTGACATAATGGGTAAAATCATGTGTACTATGCCAAGGTTCTTAAATATAAATATATTTCTTTGAATTTTTGTATTTCACGGATATGCATGTCACAGGCACTTTAAGACAATTTCCAATCTTCCCAAAGTTGGATGCCCAAGCAAGTAAAATTGTGTAAAATTTTGCAATTCTAAAAAATGATGCAGGGAATTTTTTTTTTGCTTCATCTGAGACCTCCAAATCTCAGTTAAGATATTAAATATTAAACTTTCTGACAGTTTATTTTGAAAAAGACTGAATGAGTATGGTCTGTTTTGAAGTGTTGCCCAAAGAAAGTCTCTTATCTCTTAAAAGGAAAAAAAATGCTAAGATGGCAGAGGGTTAGCAGAACTGAATCTGGTGGGTGGGGGGGAACCTCTTCTGAAGATGATCAATGAACAGATGAGACCAAAGTTGGCCATGATACAGAGCATCATGTTTAATAAAAACCACATAAATCAAAAAAACACAACGGCGATTATACTGAATACTGAATCATTATGGAATTTCATGTTTTTAAAAAGAGGGCAGACTTTGGATTAGTTTATGATGAATAAATAATGACTTGATATAATATTGAGTGAGGAAGGGTCATCTGAAGTTGTATTTACTTTATTTGAAGACCTGGTAATAACCAGATGAATTAAATATTGTGTTCTTGTGCTAAAATCTTTACAAATCACAGGATTACTATTTTCACCATGAATGTATTTTTCTACCTTGTTAAACTGATGTGTTGATGGTTCCTTTTTTCTTTTTATGTTCAGGCCAGTCTGATGATCAACCCTGCTGCTTTGCTCCCCGGTGCTGCTTCTAGTATGTCTGGAACTTATAGTTCCTCTTCTGGGGTCTCCAGCTCCAGTCTGAGTCCAAGTCCTGTTTCCACCCCCGTGGGGGCTCAGGTGGAGGCTGAAGTGGGCGTGAGCTTCGAGAGCCCAGTGCAGGTCACTACACTGCAGAGCGCACACAAGGTGGGTTGTAAAATTCCTCGTTGGATCGTTGCTTTTATTGCTGTTGTGACACGAGCACAAGATGTTAGCGTGAATCTTTTATGACGCAGACTCGAGTGAAAGGTTCTGTCTTTCGAAGACCCCAGTCCAGAGCGGCGAGGCAGCAAGCAGCTCAAAAATCCCTGGACGATAAAAAGGGGGGCCT
The DNA here is from genome assembly GCF_001266775.1 of Austrofundulus limnaeus. NCBI lineage: Eukaryota > Metazoa > Chordata > Actinopteri > Cyprinodontiformes > Rivulidae > Austrofundulus > Austrofundulus limnaeus. Next base: position 37,037 of record NW_013954133.1, read on the forward strand.
TGCAGATGCTCTCGGGCAAGCTTCCAGTCTGTCTGCTTTGGAGTTTCCTCCACCAGACACCAGCCAAACACACATAGCTCCACCATCTATCTCAGCTGCACCTCCATCATTGCCAACCCCCTCATCTGTGCAGCCTTCATCCCCTCAGTTCTCTCCCAGACCCTCTGAGCTGACTCTGCCAGTAACGACGAATGCTGAAAAGAAAGGCTCTAGCAAGTACAGCAGCAGCGTTAGGGCACCGCTATCATCTGATGACGATGACCTCTTTGGCTCTGATGATCTTTTCGGGGCAAGTTCAATCACTAATATTCCCTCCAAGCCCTCCACTAGAGAAACTACCAAGACCAGTCAGCCTCATGCCAGTACTGGGGTGGGACTGAAGAAAGACAAAGATACAAGCACACTTCCTTCTATTTTTGATGATAACACTGACGACCTTTTCCAAACTGTTAAGCCACAAGCAGCTGCAAAGAAAGCCCCCAAAGTCTCATCCTTCTTGGAGGAAGATGATGATGACATTTTTGGTTTGAGCAATAGTTCAACATCAACGTCCAAAAGTAGCAAAGAAATCAAGAATGGCAGCAGTTTTTCAGATCAGGACATCTTTCAGGTATCTTTTACATTCTGATTATGACAAAACTCAAAGTTTTTGCCGTCAGGTTTTTTTTAAATTTCATTTCTTCTCTTTCGTGGCTAAATTCTGTTTACAGGATGAAGCAACCACTGTGCCTAAAGTTCAGAAAAAGCTCAAAGAGAAGTCCATCGATGCTAGCTTGTTCGATGATAACATAGACATTTTTGCTGACCTAACAGACACTTTAAAACCCAAACAAAAGTCCAAAACAAAGGGAGAAACCAAATCAATATTTGATGACGACATGGGTAAGTATCTGTGTATATTTTCCAAAAGTTGTGTTGTCTGACTTTATTGATCCTGTCACATCTAACTATTTCTTATACTCTTTCTGTTTTTTAAAGATGACATTTTTTCAACAAGCACAGTAAAACCAGCAGCAAAGGCTCCTGCTAAATTAAAGAAAGCAACACCATCCCAGAAGAGTGATACAGCAGCAGATTCCAGCAACTTATTTGATGACCCACTTAATGCTCTGGGTGGGAACTGATGTTTTGTACTGGTCAGATTTGTAAAAATTTGGATTAATTCTTTTGTCATTAGCAGATCATTTAAAGATATTGGATACACTGTTGATAGAGTATTTATTGTTAAAAATTCAAATCAGTACTGTGGCTTATTTTTGGCTGCTAAAGATTCAAATGATTGATTCCTGTCATCATCCACCAACGTGATCATATTGGCATCATTCATAATATAAATTTAGTCTTTATTATACATGACAGCACTTTATAAGCATACCTTATGCTTTGTCTCAAGGCCTGCAGAAATTAATAGTAATTTTTCTCTTTTTTTATTCCTTTTGCTTGTGAGATTTCATATTTTGTTAGTGCCATATTCCACTTTTTGTCCTAGTTATTTTAATTTTTTTTTAAGAAATTCATCCATGTCTTAACTTTGGCTGTAATAAAAGCAAAACCTCTTTTTTTGATAACTAAAAAGAAACCTATTTTACCTCCAGTGTGTCTGATTATTTCCAGAACTGTAATAAAATTTGTGTTTTGTTTGCCTTAACATGGTGTTCATAACGGATCATCATCAGACCATTATCAAAAACACAAATTAGTCTCTCTCTCTCTCTCTCTCTCTCTCTCTCTCTCTCTCTCTCTCTCTCTCTCT
>NW_013954133.1:39789-40358 GCF_001266775.1 Austrofundulus limnaeus
AGCCTGATGCTACCAGGTTTTCATTCACTGAAGTTCATTTGAAGAGTGAGGATGATGACGATAAACCTCAGTTCTTACAGCTTCATCAACACCAAGTTGAAGTCAGAGATCTTCCAACCAGCAGCTCAGCTGACAACCTGGAATCAGCAACTGGTGGAGAGTCCTGTGGAGAAGAAACTACAGGAAAACAAGATCTGAGTACTCATGAAGATGATTCTGACTCTTCAGAAACTGAAATCAGTGAGGATTATGAATTTGATTCTAACTCTCAGCAGAAACACTTAGCAGACTATGTGTCAAAACCTCAAAACACTGATAAAGACTTGGAGTTATCTCCCAGCAGGTTTCCATCATTAGGTGTAAAAAACAACACAGACGAACAGAAGCTGTTTTGTTGTGAGCTGTGTGGGCAAAGGTTTACCACAAAAGGCCATTTAAACAGACATAAGAGAATCCACACAGGACAGAAACCGTTTTGTTGTGAACTGTGTGATCGAAGGTTTACCGAAAAGGGGCATTTAAACAGACACATGAGAATCCACACAGGACAGAAACCGTTTTGTTGTGAA
>NW_013954134.1:0-274 GCF_001266775.1 Austrofundulus limnaeus
GAATGAAGACTTCTGAGTTCTGGTACATTTCTGCGTGCGGGGGTCATTATGTTACCGCTATGCGGTATCTAGTTGATAAGGTAAACATGATGTAGCTTCACCTGTCGTGTCTTCTTTGGGAAAAAAAAGTAACTTGCAAAGCTGTCACATCAGACCGTTTTCATCGAGCGTCACATCACACACACATACATGCCTTGCTCTCTTTGTGAGGACTACACACAGTGCTCACAGCCTCGCTCTGTGCACAAGAACCCATGGTGTTGGTTTTTCAAAA
>NW_013954134.1:433-14413 GCF_001266775.1 Austrofundulus limnaeus
CATTGTTTTAGCCTAATATAGGCCTATTGTAAAAAAAAAGAAAAAAAATTATTCTGAAAGTGTGGCGGTAGGGCTGCAGTAGAAACGTATGAAGTTGGCCAACGGTAGAAATTTACCCTCTACCGTCATATCGTCGTTACGTCATCGGACCTGTGTCAAGAGGGCTGCGAGTGCAGAGACAACTGAGCAGGAGTTTGAAATATAATGAAGAAATTCTAGCTTTTTAAAACGCGTATAGAGAGGATAAATCCTCAAACTCTCCCGCTGTAGAAAAGTTATGTCGTGTCGCGGGATCATAATCTCTTCCGCCCTCTCCTCTCGCTGAACGTCGCGAAGAGCAAAGCTTTAACAACTGTAGTTTTTCACATCCAATTTTCAGAGAAAAAAATTGTTTTTTAAAGTATTGTTACTCACAGAGATGATTAAAAAAGACGTTGACATTCGTTCAGTCATAAATCCATCTTGCCAATGTAAAGTCGGCTTCTGCTCTGATGATGAAGATGAGCACGCAGCAGCTGATAGCAGGCGGAAGCTCATTGTTTGGCAGGCAGATATTAAAGGAAAAATGCTGGGTTTGATTTAAGATTACAGTTCTCTGCAAAAAAAAAAAAATCTAAAAATTACATTATCTTTACTTTTTATGATAATTTTCTACCACGATATATACCGTTACTGTGAAGGGGTACAGTTTATACCGTGATATGAGTTTGAGGTCATACCGCCCAGCCCTATGTGGCGGCTATGATATTTGCCGTGGTGGTGCGCCATGATCAATTACATGTAGGGGAAAACCTGCTTGCTCTAAATATGGAGTGCAAATATAAAAACATATTGGTTGGCCAGGGGATTGAATTGAATGTGAAGATTTTCTGAATTGATACTGAATTAGAAAAAATATATATTTTAATGCATTTCTGAATTGAATTTTTACCCACCCCTAGTCTTCAATATAATCATTTTCATTTGTATTTCTGTGAACTACTTGTACAATTTTTGACTTGAAAACGGCATAAAATGTACACTACCGTTCTTTACTCTAGTCTGTATAAATTTTAAATCCATGTCTGATCTCTAATTAAAATCAGGTAAATTGTTGCAACTAAATTTCTAAAAGTAGATTACGCTAATRAAATCTGCTTAATTTAGCTCAAATTGCATGAGTGTCTGAGCTTAAATGCTGCATGTTGYACCAACTACAAAAATATATGACACTACATAAACTATTCAAATAAATAAATATTAAACTTATCTCATCAACACAGTGGAAACTTGATTGCATTTTTTTGTCTTCATTTGCAGTGAACCCCTGAAGCCAAGTGTCCTTAAGGGAGCCTATCGAAGTGTGACAGTTACACTGTGTTCCTGGTTTCCATCCCATCATTACAGACACCAGAACATATCCAGCCAGTATTCACCAAGGACCTTGATTAAAAATGCCAAAARAAGTAAATAAAATTCCTTCCAGTTTTATAACAGCAAGACTGGAAAATGTCTGTCTTCCAGGACTTTTCAGAGCGACGACAGCTGAACCAGCGGAAGGATGAAGATGGATGTTAGTGATGCCTGTTACCATGACCGAGCACTTTTTATTATCACATATCTGCTCATAGATTATTCATAATTTCTCAAAAATTAAGCTTGTTTTACATTTTCAGTGTTTTTTTAACTCTTAGCTGTGAGATTCTCTGTCACAATTTCAAATGTCGAAATATTGCTTCCCTTAATTTATTTCATAGCAGCACAGTCAGGTATTATGTTAGCCTTAAAAAACAAAAGATATGTTTTGCAGGGTAAAATCAAACAGATATATATCAGATTTAAGTAATAATGCTCAGTAAATAACATATTTGCTTACTTTGTCTTCTCTTCAACAAATGTAAATGTTTAACGTTACCACTCTGATCCTGCAGCCTACAGCAGCTCAAAGTTAGTGGTTTGTAAACTGTGGGTTATACTGAACTTGGCAGAGTTGTTTCAAAATTACAGCTCTGCAGGGTTTTTGTTGGCTCTAAAGTAAGCGTGCTTTGATTGAGGAGCATTTTTTTTATGTTAAACTATTTAAAGATTTTTAAGTTAACAAAATGTTATTAGTATTCATAAAGTTTATTCATACAGAAAGTTTTAAAGTAATTTTTAATACAACTTTTATATTTTACGTCTAAAAGCAACATGTCTGCAGTGCCATCGTGTGTTTTGTRTGTGTAAGTGCAATTTGCAAAACAGGTTTTAAAAAGGAAAAAAGTAAATGTTTGTACTTTGTGACAGTATTCATTTTATGTCATCTTGCTACGACTGCAATTCTATTTATTTGTCTCTGCTCAGACTACAGGGCTCATTATCAGTTTTGTTAAAATAGGGGAGCTTGAATTTAGATGTCTGGTTGCAATTTAACTGTGYTTAAACTAGCAAAGTATGTGTTGGCTCCCGTTACTACAGCCAGTTAATGCTGGCGAAGAAATAAATCTAACTTCCACACGTCAAATGTGTGTATTTGTTTATTTACTGGTCTTTTTAAATTTTCACCAACCTGAAACATTTGTTTTTCCATTTAGATAAATAATTTGATGTACTTATGACATTGCTTGCTACTTTTAAAACCATTTAAATTATAGCAAATCTATTTTTAAATTTTGCAAAACTAAATAAGGGCCTACATTTGTGTGGTTGATTCAAATTATACTAGAGCTTTTTGATTTTGTGAATATTTTAAGGTAATTTTAGTTCGTTAAATCCACACTTATGACACTGCTTGCTACTTTTAAAACCATTTAAATTATAGCAAATCTATTTTTAAATTTTGCAAAACTAAATAAGGGCCTACATTTGTGTGGTTGATTCAAATTATACTAGAGCTTTTTGATTTTGTGAATATTTTAAGGTAATTTTAGTTCGTTAAATCCACCTTTATGTAACTGATCCATTGACATGTAGCTAATATTTTGGTCTTTAATTAAGAGAGAGAGTTGTTTTTTAGTGGAAATATCTATCAAATAGAAAAAAAAAAGCGTCGCGACTTTATCGGAGCTAGATGACGTACAACCAGCACCGACGTGATGYCGTCACGGGGCGCGTCCAAATCAACTCAACCGAGGGGACGCCAGAATGGGAGGTTTGTGTCGATTTTTACCGAAAATACAAAGTAACTCTCCGTTTACTTCAAATGAATCATTTTAGATTGTGTATAAACCCCTCTATTAATAATGATTTTAACATTACCTCCGCTGGAACATCCTGAAAGCTTTCCTCGCCTTGTCAAAGACGGTGAAATGTCATTCAAGTCATTATTAAGGTTCCCTGAAAAGTTCTCCATCGGAAAGTTTGACAGGAGAAAGAAGCGCCTTACTAAAAACTATTTCCTAGTAATTTTAGTTTATATATAGATTTTAGACTAACCATAACGCTCATGCCTGTTTCGCGTTTCTATTTAAAGTAATAACAACGGAGCCTGTTCTGTGCAGTCCTCATAGTTGCTGCACATTTTTCACTTTTTTGTTCTTGAACTCGGACAGATAGTTTCCACGAGCAGCTGACTGAGGACAGCTCCTTCCTGAAAGCTGAGCAGAGACTGGACACGGAGCTGGTGGACAAACTCATCCTACAGCTCAACAGAATCCACCCTCAGATCCTCACAGACAAAGAGGCCACCAAGGTGGGTCCTGCTCAGGCACCCAGCTGGACTTGAAGGTGGCCTGTCTGCAGCCAGGTGTGCAGCCAGYGGACAAGCTGGTTTTCAGCAGAAATTTACAGCAGCAGTTTTGCAAAGGCTCTCAATGACGGCTGGTCACTCTGCTTCAGATTGTTAATGTCAGACAGTCAGCAGATTTGTAAAGTAATATTACCAAAACAAGTACCTTCAGGCATGATTTCTCACTTAGTGTATTGGGTTTTTATTTCATCTTTGCACATGGAATTATTTCAGCATTATTACCTATTTGGCTTCAAGTCCTGGGGTCAGATGACAGTAAACAAAATCCAAAAAGAAAAAAAAAAACACTTTGACATAAATAGTGTTTTTTAACAGATACAAAGGCGATATCAGACAAACCTGCAAATCACAGACTTATTATCACGTGTTAACTTTCTGATGTTTGTACAGTTCAGAAATTTGGACGTACCGACGAGCGTCCGCCTCGGCGAGCTCCTGACCCACCTGCAGGGGAAAGGTGAGGAAGCCTGCAGGGAATTTTACCGAGCTCTTCATCTTCATGTGGAGGAGGTGTACTACAGCCTGCCCACACGGCTCCGCCTCAGAAGTAAGCACCAAACAACAACAACAAAACAACAACAATTTCATCTCATTCAAAAGTTGATTATTTCTTAGTGTCTTTCAGAAACAAAGTTTTGCATGTATTATTTATTGGATTTTAATACATATTTTTTTAATCCTTTGTCTCAGATGCCTTGGATCCACTCATGCTATCTCATGCTTATAAGCAGAAATATGATTTAAATGAAAGAGGTGAGTAATGTGACAGTAAATTATCTCACTGACAGAGGCATGAACTTTTTTTTTTGGTCTGCTTATGGTGCATTTTTAACACAGGGTTTCACGTCGTGTCAAAAATAGGTTTCATTGGTTTAGAGTCCTCTGAGGTTTTTCAGAAAACCATCTAGGTATTTTAAATATTTCTTGAGGTTTGAAAGTATTTTAAAGTGTGTTTATTTGAATTAAGTATCTAAAACAGTAGAATCAAACATTGTTTTGTCAGTATGACAAAAAGTAAGCAGTCTAAAACTGCAAGTGTTGTAGTACTGTATATTGCTTTAACAGAAGCTGAATCTAAATACTGACCTTAATATTTCTGCACAAATTCCAGGCCCCTTCTTCTTCCTGGGCTGTTTCAGCTTGGCCCTGGGAATGGCTTTTCTTTATTACTACAGCGGTAAAAAGTTGTTCAATTTCTTCTAACAACATGTTTAAATACTTGTATATGTTTTTACATTATTGGCTTATATAATTTAAAAACCTGATTTCTTTGTATTGGTCATTGTTTTGTTTTTTTCCTTTTAGAATCTAAAGTGTCTGGAGGCAGCCGGGCCCTTGGGATGGCAGCTCTTGGCTTGAAAAAAAAAGCTCAGGAGGTTCTTGTTTGGTACTCGGAAGAAGGCCTCATGAAGTAATGGGTGACTCCTTCACAGTTGGTGCTTCAGAATTACTGATACTGTTAAGGCATTCTGTATCTTCTCAAGTACTCACAATAGATTTTGCTCATAGTGTAAAATATGCACAGTGCAGCTTTTATTTTGCATTTAGCTTGAAATGAGAGAGTCACAATTTTGGCACTTGTGCTCATTTATTTTATTCTCATGTTTTGTTGAACGGGTTAACGGGAGAAAATAGTTTTGAGGCAGGAGTAAGTTTTGCACAACCTCTAACTGTGTAAATATTTGTATACAAAAACATTTAGTAAGAAAGCTCTATTTGTGTTGTATTGGGTAAATAAGCCAAGTGTCTTGAACACCCAAATGAGGGGAAGAAAACAAAGCAGTCACAATAAGTCCCAAAATAATCAGTGCATTTATCTGTTGTTGCTAGAATTATTTTTATTTAATGTGTTGTGCTAACACTAATTAATATTGTTTATATAAGACACTGAAAATAAAGTTATGAAGCTCAGCTGTATATTTTAAAGCCTGGACCTSCAGGTTATAAACCTGATTTTGTACAATGAGCACCATCTTCTGGACAAAAGACAAACTATATAAATATTTTTAAGCGTTTTAATAAATTCTGCAGCTCATATTTAAAGGAGGAACAAAGGAAAGTAAAACTCAGATTAATTATCAGTACAAACCTAAACGATATTTTGTGTGAAAAGCTAAATTTAAACGTTTTGAGTGGTTTTAGATATCACGTGATACTTTTTAACTAATGAAATGCCGTTTTCGGGTCGCAGTGCATTGTGGGTGTGGATGTTTACAAGTAAAAAAGTACAAATAATTTAATAAAAGGTGAAATAACATACGTTTCGGGTGAGCCGACGAACTTAAACTAAAATAAACAAAATTACTATTTTTTTTAAATCGTAAATAATGTATAATCTGAACCAGGACTGAGACCGATCGGCGTATTTGGGTCTTTATATACCGGATATCTGGGCAGTCGGTGTGTGTTGTATGAAAGGAGAGAAGGTTAGCACTCCCCTTGACAAGGATGGAATTGGTCCCTGAGGCCAGCAACACACATACGGTTAAGGCACTGCCACCTACTTCYTGGCATCTCTAACCAAATTTTTTAAATACCTAAAACCTTTCTTGAAGACGCCTTCTCTGACGTTGTGAGTGTCTCAAACCATGCTTCCTGTTTTCAGCGTGTTGCTAAAAAAAAAAAAAAAAAAAAAAAAAAAAACGGAAACATGCCTCCTCATGTTTCCTTGCCTTTGTTTCCTCTTGGCAGGATGGAACATTTTTATTTTTCCTGCTGGCCTGAATTCACTTGTGATAGTAAAACTCACAGGATTTCTGGAGTATATATACTTACATCTGAGGTACAGAAGCCTGTTTTTTTTTTTTTAACATAGATTGTATATTTTTATGCCAATTAGTGATAAACATTGTATTCTGAACTAGATATAAGCTGTAGCTTTTGGCTAAAACCAAATGTGCCTCTTAAAAAAAGATTTTGCGACATCTATTTTACTTAAAGTTTGTAAGTAAATAATTTGCATTGAATTAAATTTGGATAATATTTAAGTAGTTTGTAAACAACTTTATAGAGTGGATGGCTTCAAAATGAAGTGCAATTTTTAAGTTACACAACGCTTTTATTTTCTTGTTCCTGTCTCTTTTTTATTATTATATTCTAAAGGTGGAATGATGAATTTTTGTTTTTGGTAATACAACAATTGGGTTTGTCATGCTTTGTTGTGAGCTTTGTTCTTTAGAAATATCCTACAAGTGCCAAGTTCTTTAGTTTTTGAAAATTAAAATAAAAAACATGGGTGACAATTTGGTTTCATAGTTTTATTTAAAAATATCACTAACGGTGACTGTCCAAGAGTGTATAATTAAAGCTAAGAGCTCTTCTCTTACAAAAAGTGAATACACAAACAGATAATACAGACAGACATTTAGTAATATACATAAAAATCAATTTAAATATTGCATGTTGCATAGCTATTAAAAAAACAAGGTCCACTTCATTTAATGAATATTTAAAGCACTGTAAACATACATTAACTCCACTGTAAAGCTGCTGTACAAAGTAAAGCATCATGCAGGAGAGGAAGACTTCATGTGGAGTACGTTCTGTTACAAAATATATGAACTAACAAAAAACTTTCAAAATAACAGCAGAAAGTTTCTTTTCAGGAAGCGGTCACAGTGCTTTTTTTAAAAAAAAAATATTTAAACAGTAGGGTCTTCCTGATTTTTGTTTCATAAAGGCCATTTTTTGTTTGCATCAGTAACCTGAGCATGACGAGAGGTAAAAACAAAACAAAAAAACACACAAAAAAAAAAAAACTGTTGAGGAAATAAAAACAAAACACCTTTTCAGGTCCATGGTGAGGAGGACCATAAATAACACGACCATCCTGTTTGGTAAATAAGTCTGGCTGATAACTGTGGCAGTAGACCAGCATCACATCAAGAAGGAGCCGAGGGTCCCGGGTRAGGCCGCTGTACGCCGAAGGCTGTGATGAAGACGTTGACTACAACGATGACGAAGACAAAAGCTGTGGCCATGTTCTCCAGGATGTTCAGCTTGTAGTGTGTGCTTTCATCGTTTAGATTCCACTTCACTGGGAAAGAAACAAAAGCAGTCCTTAATATGTTCAGAACCAGATGTAGTGACATACTTCCCCCACAAGAGGGCAGCAAGGAGTTTCCTCATATTTTAGTTAACGTTTCCTGAAGGTTTTATGGAAAAAAAAAAATAAAAAGATATTAGTGTCTTATAACTCTGCCACTTAGTGAATATTTATCTTCCTGATCCGGTGAGAAATCACGTGGCTCACCGATCTGTGAATGGAGCATATGGGTTTGTTTTAAACAGAAAATAAGTGTTGTTTTACACGCTATCAGTTGTGTTCATTCTCCTGAGACTACATCCATCTAATAGCAAACAGAGGGGGTGAAAATTGGAAGCAGCTGAGAGCAGAGGCCAACACTTCCCTCTTCAGTCTTAAATAAGCACCACTCACTCTTCCACAATAAAAATTTTTCTGTTAGGATAAGATAAGAAAACAGCCAGCGGGCAGGAGGGGGCCCATCAGACCAGTGTGAGGGGAGAGGATAGTCCTAATTCTAACACTTCAGTCAGTCAGTATTTGTCTATATATTTGTGATTAATTTTAAAGTTTGTCATAGAAATTGTATTCCAATTAAGATTCTGTGTTAAAAAAAAGAACAAATATTATTAATCGTTCAAACTTAAAAGCTCTCTTGGAAAAAAAAGCTATTTTTGCTGCTAGTTTTTAAATTCAACTTGAAAAATTCAATTATGCATTAATTCTATTCCAACCTCTTCAAAGGTTCAAAACAAAGAAAACTAATGTTTGTCTAAAAACATCTTCCTGTTTTAATATGCTGTCATTTTAGCTGCCTAATGCTTCAGAGTTTCATGTATTTCTTTTTATTTACACAGAATATGTTCAATGGGTCTGGAGTACAGGAAGGGCAGTTTAGCATCCTGTTAAGTGAACACATGGAAATGTTGTCTGGCACTGTCTCACTAAAACAACAACAACAACAACAACAACAACAACAACAAAAATCCTGCTGAATTAGCTGCCACTCTTCCTAAACAGCAGCACGTGGTGTTTCAAAACTTTCACTCATAATTCTGAAACAGTTTAGTCTTCACATGAAAATATTCGATGGCAAACATCCAGAATGTTGGATTCAGTGATTTGTGTGAAGAATTTTTAATCAAACATTCCTGCAGAAACGGTCAGGGTTTGCAGTTTCTGTATGTTTTTATTTACACAGATAACTTTTTTTTTTAAGTTTCATTCATCATATGCAGCAACAAACTGGCCTCAGTGAAACCAGTTTTCAGAATAAGACTGATTCCATCCAGTAATTTTCATTTATTCATGTCTCCTTCATTTAACCCTGAGCTTTCTGAGCCGCTCCAGATCTCAGTGAATCGGCTGATTCACTGACTGTCACACTATAGCTAAAACAGCTTATGCTAAGTTACAAAAATTTTAAAGACATRSACGTTAAAGATTGAATTAAAAAAACTAACTGGAAGTCTCTTTTAGCCATTTGTGCATACTGTAATGCTAAGAAACTGATGAAATATAGTAATTTAGACATCAAAAAAGTTTCATAAACGTTATAGTGTGACAGGGCCTTTAGTGTTTGGATTCACATGTAGATTAACCTGGAAGTACTCGGCCCTCACGGTGAAGTCCTTTAGTTTCCTGCCTCACAGGAGAAACYTCCCGATCAAACGCAGGAAGGAGTGAAACTGAGTCAAACCCATAGCTGTGCTGTAAGAAACCTWAAACCATCTGTTTAAAGTTGTTCTTTCTTGTTTGGCACAAAAGGCTTCGCGGTTTGTGTTCTTTTTGGTCATTTGTTTTTCATTTTAGATTAGATTAGATGAACTTTATTGTGGTGCAGTTATTTTTGCAAACAGTAAGAGCAAAAGTACACCAAGTACAACATCCATACAGCACACAGTACAATCATATACCACCACAGTTTATTTGAGCGTATCTTAAATTATTAATGAGGCCGACACTAAAGGGGATAAATGAACATTTATACCTGTTTGTGTTACGTTTAAWCCCCATGAATCTAAGAGCAGAGGGCTACAGCCTGTAATGGTGAAGACGAGGGTGAGTTGGGTCAGCGAGGACGGCTTTAGTTGGTTCTGTAGAGCTGGGGGAGCTCTGCCAGACTTCATTTTTACACACATCATTCCAGTGCTGCTTAGTCTGTGCTTTTTTTTTTCAGGGGAAGTGACTCAAACCAACAAATAAAAGAAAATGTTAAAACTGACTCGATAAAACACGAGTAAAACATTTTCAGCGGTGGGCACAGTTCCCCTAAAGTTCAAGTTCAAGAATCTTTATTATCCCCGAGGGGCAATTTGTTGTACAGCCAATAGACGTAAAAACAACTAACAAAAAAGAACTAAAGCACTAATAGGGGAACTAATTTCCTGATTAGTGCTTTAGGGTTTTGGCTAATTTTAAAATTTATTAGTGGATTAGCATTTGCTAAATTTATGGGCTAAATTTAGAAGCACTAACTGAGGTCTTTAAATGTTATTGATCAATGTTAATGTTATCAGCTGAGGGTGAAAACTGTCACACATTTTGTTCATATGTGTGTCACTTATCCACCAGGTGACAATAAATGAACTCAAATAAGGCTGTGGAATGTCAATGATAAGTCTTAAGAGAGCAACATGGTAATATGTGACTCATGTTGACCCTGAAGAGTGTTCATGGCTTGACTGGGTTCTTTTAGTGCTTTAGAATTAACTTTTACTAAACATTTCAGTGCATTAGTGCTTTAGAATAAACTTTTACTAAACATTTCAGTGCATTAGTGCTTTAGAATTAGGGGACCTAAATATTTGAGTTGGTGTTTATTTCAGATTTAATCAGCTATACACTTAGTTCTTATCAGTGTTTAAAAGAGCATGTGTTAAAACGAGAAGGGGTTATCTGCGGAATCAAAGTGGGCGTGTCACAAGAGTGGGTGTGTCTAAACCATAAACACTGTGGGCTACGAGGCCTACATGACGGTATCCTTAGATCCTGCTTGATCTCTTTACAGCCTGACCCTGACCCCAACACTAAGGTCAACCAGGAGAAATGTGACCCAAGTAGGGTTCTCCAGAAAAAGTGGTGCCATACAGTAACGCCCCTTTTTTGCTTGTCCAGTCATGTGTGTCCCTTTAACAAAGTCCGTCAAATCAGGTGTTTTGCTTTAGAATCGCCTTTCCTTGTGACATGCCCACTCGTCCGCAGAGACCCCTACTTGGTTAAAACACTGTTTAGTCAAAGTTAAACATGAAACATCAAAGTTCATTACAAGTGGCCCTTCGTGGGCCACCATAACACTCATGTGGCCCTCAATGAAAATGAGTTTGACACCCCCGCTGTTTAAAGTAAATGACTCAGACTGATCACAAGATATAAGATAAAGACTCGGTTAATCAGTCACAAAATATCCAATCAAACAAGACATAAATCTAACAACTAACCAGGCCTCTCATGCAGGTCTATGAAGCTTAGAACTCAGCTTTGAACCTTTTCTTTGTGTTGATCCTGTCCTGAACGACAGAGGATCTCCACCAGCACAACTCGATGTTTAAATGTAAACGAAGCGTCTGAAACAAACCTATAAAGATGAGCATGACTCCCACCAAGATCTGCAGGATGAGCGAGAGGCTGATGAGAACGATGAGGGGCAGGTAGAAGCTGAAGTCCGGGCCCTGCTCCAGCACGGCCTTCAGCTGCGAGGCGTTGGCCATCAGCAGAGCCACGTCCAGCATGCTCTCTGCTGCGCTCTTCTTGTTGGCGTAGTGGTTCATGTTCAGGGGTCCGCGCTGCCCCCGCCAGTTGTCCCGGAGCGGGACCTGAACCCAGACACAGACCCAAACATCAGCACAACAGAAAAACCTGGGAACCGTTTTTTCACTGTGATCAGAAAGAGATTTCAGGTTGAACTGATTTTATTAGGATTAGAATTTATCAAACACTTTTCAGTTCTGGCCTAAAAATAGAAATGTTCTAACATTTTACGTTTGTTGTTACTTTTGTTAAAAAGTCCCTTCTTTTATAGAACAGAACAAGAAGTCCTCTGCTTCTCATCTCAAACTGGAACTTTAAACTGCATCATTGGACAAAAGAAAATCTTTCATGACAAAACATCCTGGGAAATTTCAGAGCTGCGACAGCGCAAGAACATTTTGATAAAACAGACTCAATAAATAACAAACTGATAACTTCACTTGACACAAACATTTTGGTTCTTTCATTTTATGGAGATTAAACAAATTTATTTAAAAAAACATTTCTGCAGTTGTATCAATTTTAGCAAATGTCTTATTGGCTTTTTGTGCAGTTTTAAATATCATATATTTAAATGTAATCATAAAACCTTTCAAGAAAATCTTAAAATAAATAAGAAGTGATGAGGTGTGACTGGAAACATGAATTGTGAAATTTTTAAAAGTTTGCTGTAAGCAGGGGAAAAAAATAACAGAACTAGAAACTTTTCTTCCCTCTTTTTTTATGCAGAATCTGTGACACAAAAGGTCACTGAGTTGAGGTCATAAAGAACATGAAAAGTCACACATTAGCTTCAGATATTTGTCTATAAAAATATTTAAAAAGTAAAATCAGAATCTTTATCTTAAAGATGCCATTGTTTATAAAAAGCTTAAACAGTTGCATCAGTCACAAACAAACATTGTGTGTTTTCATGCTCACTTTCATGACTCAGCTGAAGTCCTTGAGGACCGTCTCAGTGTAAACACAGATTCTCAGGGTTTCATTTGGGTGGAGTGGAGCTCAGCGCTCTGACAAAGTGGACCTTGTTGCAGCATCGCACGTCGAGGCCTAAACTTTCTGCAACTGTAAAAACCTGCCGGACCACCGAGGGAAAAGATGCAGCGGAGGAGAGTGAGGGTCGCCACCTGCCGTCCCATCTCTCCACTCTCATCCATCTTTTGGTGTTTTTTTAACTTTATGTCGGTATGTTATCTGTAACATTACGATTACTGTTCAGATGCACTTGCACTGCCACCAACAAAAGATTCAAACAACTCTTGAGAAACGATGATGTTCCCCATTTAAACCTCTTGTTTGGCTAATATTACACAGCTACTACACACAGTAATAAAACTCKCCCTGCGGACCCTTACCCAAGGTTTCTAATGTATTCTTAAATTTAATGACAACGGGTTYCATTTTTCTGACTTTGGTCAGTTGTTGTCTGGCAGGCATAACATGATTCAACCTGTGTGGTGTTTAGTAGCTAAATCAGATTCTAATCTTATATTTCATGCTAAACTTAAAGCTGTTCAGCTCTTTTACTTCACACCACCTTAAATTAGGGTTGTATGTTGTTATATTGATTTGTTTGAATGACATTATGATGCTTCTCTATCACAAAGTCTGTCACGATARGATTTCGTTTTAATTTAGTTCCCAAGTCTGTGATCGAGTTATGATGTCACACCGGCCATATAATGACGATATGGATCATGTTTTCATTTTGTCTGATGTAACTGAGTCATTAATCATTTAACTGACATATTGAWGTGTATCAATGGATTGTTACACCCCTACTTAAAATATTTTCAAATTTCAGGTAAATTCATACCAATCCTGACCTTCAGCCAGGTCTAAACAGYTCTGTTTATTTTCCATTTAACTACAGGAATGCACTGTGTACTCTGGTATGTAGCTGTACTGTCTCCAGCTTGTACAAATGCTGCAGACAGGCTCTTTAAATCCTTTTCCATCCATCCATCCATTTTCTGTACACGCTTATTCCTTTCAGGGTCGTGTGGGTCACTGGTGCCCATATCCAGCAGTCACAGTGCGAGGGGCGGGGTACACCGTGGACAGGTCACAAGTCCATCACAGGGCCACACATAGAGACAAACAACCATTCACTCTCACCCAGGGACAATTTAGAGTTATCAATTAACCTAACAGTCATGTTTTTGGTCTGTGGGAGGAAGCCGGAGTGGCCGGAGAGAACCCACGCATGCACGGAGAGAACATGCAAACTCTACCCAGAAAGGTCCCCAGGCCAGGATTTGAACCGGCAACCTTCTTGCTGGGAGGCATCAGCTCTACCAACTGATTAAATCATTTTACAAAACATTATTCTCATTCCACTCTTGAGCTTATTAGATTTTTACATTATGTTCAAAACCTAAATCATCCTTTCTTCTAAATACATGTCAAAACATCGGTTTATTTAGCCTCCTGATTATAGATTGTATAGATTTATAACAAGTATCTATCTATCTATCTATCTATCTATCTATCTATCTAT
>NW_013954134.1:15413-37984 GCF_001266775.1 Austrofundulus limnaeus
ATTTCTTTGTATGTATGGATCACTTGGGTTGTTACCAACATCTGGTGAAAATTTCATGTCATTAGCACCTCTAGTAATATATTTACTGAGAAAAATYGTGACGTGTTCAATACTTATTTTACCTGCTGTATATATTTATCATGATAGTAATGAAAAAAGTTCTTATTTACGTACATTATGTACTGTAAGTATTGTCTTGTGCAAAAATCTTTAAAACATTGCATATGGGTAATTACTTTTTTTCTTTGAGAGTTGTGTTTTTAACATATAATTTATAGTTTTATACTGTATACACAGCTTTTGGTAAAGTATATAGAAAATAATAATGATAGAAATCCCCCAAAAGTGAAGCACATTATCACCACTGTATTTAAACAGTGATTTGAACAAATAAAACCAAGTAAAACTTTTTTTCCTTTGCTGCTTTTCAGCACAACAATTTACAAGCAATTACAAGCACACACAAATTCAAATGATGGCAAATGGCCTGTGAAATATCATACTGGTCAAACACTGTAAATTTACTCCAGTTAATTGCTCGGAAGTTAACAAAGAAGAATGAGTCTGAGCCCGCTCGTGCTCACCCATCTAGAGTTCAGACTATGGGCCAATTACTGAGTAAGTAATGGGATGGAGTTCAGCCTTTCTGCTACATTATTTTATTTTTCTCTCAAACATCCATTCCTCATCAAGCCATCAGGGTGAAACCAGGCAGGGAGGCAGCGTGTTTTTATACAGCGTGGACTATAATAGGATCAATATCTTCAGGGTACCTGCTGATGAACTGGCTTCTTTCCAAGAAACAATTCCTCAATATAAAAAAAAAACTACATTTGTTTATCCAGAATGCACGGGGGTAGCGAAAAAGAAAATATTAAAAATCCCTCGGATGTAATTGCATTAGGATGACACACCTGTCACCAGACTTCACCTCCTCCACGCGCCTCGCACTCACAGAAAAACCCAGCTCTGCATTCTTGCTTTTGCTGATACCAGCCCTTCAGCATCCAATTATTTCACTCTTTTAAATGCCTTCACAGCAAAACTACTTCAAAGGCCTGTTCTCTCTCGTTCTCCCAATGTAGGACGTGATTTCGTTATTTTACATCTCTGCGGCCCTCCCTCCGCAGCCAGCAGCTCGGCCCAGAATGCAATTCACACAAGTCTCTAAACGCAGCCATGCCTCCTCTCCCCCTTTAACTCTAATCTAGGGTGGGACAGGTAAAACAGATGGGAGAGAGGAGGGCCACACGTTAAGAGTTAACAAACCCATCTCTCAGCAAACTGAACTTTGTAAATGAAATTCTCCCAAACTTGATGGTCTTTCAGCTGCTGGATGTCACATGATGAGTCCCTCAAGAAGAGACCTTCCTCTGCTGACATCTGTCTTTAGTTCTTCCAAGATCCTTGTGTTTTGCCYGTGCAAATCCATCGTTGCCATTTAGTCAATTTGTGCAGCAAAGAGCCCCAAAGGTGACTCTTCAGTTCGTTTTATCACCATAGAAAACCCATTACAACTTATTCCAGCTTCCTCGCATTAATTAAAAGGCAGGAAAGATGTCATTGCTGCAGGTTTTTTTATCCTCAAACACTTTATTAGTTAAACTTGCTAAATGTGCTAAAATAAATTATTATAAAATGAGCTCCATTATGTCAGTTTATATAACAGTTTTGTTTCTGCAAAATTTATTCAGACAAGTTTTTGTTTTTCTTCCCTACCAGTCAGGAGGTTTCTGAATGCATGGCTTTACTTGCCTCTCATATTTTCTTCATTTCTCC
This sequence comes from Austrofundulus limnaeus, assembly GCF_001266775.1. Classification (NCBI taxonomy): domain Eukaryota; kingdom Metazoa; phylum Chordata; class Actinopteri; order Cyprinodontiformes; family Rivulidae; genus Austrofundulus; species Austrofundulus limnaeus. Next base: position 17,193 of record NW_013954134.1, read on the forward strand.
TTTTTTTGTGAATGCAGTAGAAGATCCTGAACTGTAGAAGCCTCTCACTGAGAACAGCTTTGAATAACAGGCTGACTATTTCATAATTTTAAAAATTGTTACCAAAGCGCATGCGCAAAGTGGGCCGAGTTCATTTTTTGGGGAAATGCCATTTTGCAGATGTATTCTTTCTACACTGATTTGTGTTAAACTTTCCTTTTGAATTAATAATTTTCAAAAATATCTAAATTATAAATCTGTTTTTTGAGCTTGTTGAATTCGCACAGTTTCAAAGGAGTTTTCATAGCAACCTCAGTGTTTTACCAGTTGACTTGTGACCTGGACAAGCTAGGCTTCGCTATTACTCGTAACTATGAAAGAGTCTCTTCTTGAATATAGAAATAGAGCAAAGAAACATTTACATCATGGCATGGTTCTGCTAATAGCAGAACTAGCTTCAATTTGTATACCGTTTATCCTGAATTACTTTTACAAACAGTGCTGGATGACAGACACCATGTGTGTGTAGCACGTAGCATCGTTAGCAGCTACTTCAAACTAAGAGCGTCAWAAAGAAATAAAGTAACTTAATATTTAAATAACAAATACATATATGTATAAGCCCTTTGTTGTTTGACTAACTTAACAGTAGCTCATTTCAAACTCAATCAAATAAATGCTTTTATTCTGAAAGGGGTAGACTAGAAYTAATATCTTCAAATTAAACCAATGGAAATTGAACTAGCTTGTGTTAGTCCCACTAACCATCTTAGCGGTAAGCTTTCACTTTTTTTTTTTTTGGTTAGCCGTATGCACTACTGAAATACAAAAAAGCTGTTTGAAGAGAAATAACATGATAAAAACACGTGAATGCAATAATATACTATGTGACACAAGTGACAAAACCTCACTGAGCAAGTGTGTAATTCACAATAAATTAAACGAGAACACTAAAATCAAATATAGCCAAACAAGCACCAGATGGTTTTCAGTATTTGTGTTTTAATCATACTCAAATGCAGATTACAATATATTTTAAGAATATTCTGTTGTCAGGAGTGTGCGGTCGTAGCTTACTGACACATCAGGAAGCAAGCGTTCTTCTCTAATTATCTCAAACAACCGCTRTGAGTGCACAAAACATAACGCAGAACAGAAACCTTGTATCATTAGGATGAAATGATAAAAACACATACAGATTGCAAAGCATTGACCAAACAACTCTCTCTGGGTAACTAACATTTCCCCCACACTCCAAATGAAATATATGGTAGTTAGAAAATCTCTTACAGAAAAATAATAACACCAAAAAAAAAAAGTTTCATAACTGTAAACCTTAAGAAATGTGGAGGATTAATAACACACTAAGGCACATTTGAGGGAAATCAATTAATCAGTTTACACAAGACCAGTTCATTAATAATAAAACACCTGGTGTCAGGGTTCAAGTTGAGGTTTGACACAGAAACATGCAGAATCTCATGTTGAACYTTCTGAATTTAGCTTCCCTTTTACAAAATACACTGAACACAACAAACATTTAGTGTTTGTGAGTTAAGTTCGTAACAAATGAAACACAGTCTGACTGARAGTTGGCTGATAGTGACTCTCGCAGATACATCAATGCCAACAGTTGCTGTAATGTGAAAATAATCCCCGACAATCTAATAAAGTTTATTGTGTCTATAAAATCAATCTACTACGTTTTCCTAATTACTAGACACTTTTTAATTTTTTATGTCTGTAGATAAAAAATAAAAAGGTGTCTAGTAATTAGGAAAACGTAGTAGAATAATCCCCGATATTTAAAATCTCAAACTACTTTCTGTGTTAGGATGTGACAGTGGATTAATGTTTAATTCCAGAGCCTCACTTCAACCTTCTGCCTCCTATTTACAACTCATAAATTCCTGGTTGACGCAATGTGAGCATATATATGCATTTTTTTTGACTTATAGATATGTTTTAATTAATAAACACACTTTCTTTGGTTAAACGAAATCCCACAAAGAAAATAATCAGATCTAAGATTCGTGAGCTGTTTGAAAGGCAGATTTCCCTTTGAGTTTTAGCTGAGCTTGCTTTGGTCAGCCATGACACTCAGCAGCTCCCTAACATCATATTTTACACCTGGAATACAACACAAGAAGTAAAACACTTTGTGTATTCTCCCACAGAGCAGCTCTGACTCTATTACTGGTGAACATCATGTTAAGTTTTTTTTTTTCCTTTCCAAAAAGTCAGTGTCTGTCCCATTATTCAGTCAGACTACATTAAAACTTATACTAAACTGTGTGTCCTGGGGGGGACTAATGAGATTCTACCAGCAGTGATTGTCTCCAACAATAATCCTGAGAAGTGCATGAAATGAGGGAGGGAAAAAAAAACAGGAAGAAGTCTTTTTTTGCATTTGTGAACGAATTCGGAAAAGATGTCAACCTCAAAGTCAATGTAAGCCTAAAGGCGAGACATACGATAAACTGTGCAAAAATYTAGAGCCACTTTGAATTTCTTTATAATTTGCTTTTTGAAAATATGCTGAAGAAATGACGCTCAAGACCTTTGCACCATTACTGAAGAATACGGTGAAAAAACAAAACAAAAAAACACAAATAGCTTAAATCTCAGCAAAGGCAAAGTCCAAGGCACATCAGCAGTCTGAAGTACAATACAGTATATATAAACTTGAWTTGTCAACATTTGAGTCTAAAACTATTTAAGACACATGGATGAACAATAGAAATATTAAAGGCACCTGTGTGACACCAGGAAAGGTGGTTCAGGAAGTAAAAGATTATAAATTAAACATTGAAGTTAAATTTACCATCACTGCATCTGCAGTTTGAAGAGTAGTGAACGCTTGTATTTAAACAGCATCATCTGCAATGTTTTTAAATTATTATTATTAGTTTTTCAGATTTTTTTTAATAGAAGCCAAGTTTAAGAAATGTTATGCCAAAAATATTTAATTGTAATAAAATATTTGAAAACATTATTCTGTATCTCAACTCAGAATAACACTTTAAAATAGGCTTTAATCTGCCGTAACATTATGACCAYTGACCAGAAGAGTAACACCGTTCATCCTGTTTAATGTTTGCCAACGAACCTTGATTCACGTAAATGTTGAAGACCATTTGAAGTGGGATTATGTGGAAAGGTTATGAACAATCATTATCTCACCTGCTGTAGATAGGTCTCTGAATTACCTGTTTGGAGAAAACAGTTTGTCTGAACAAGACAAAAAACCAGAGTGGGATGCTGCATCTTAAAAATAACTTCAGTGCTAAAAACTCTAAAGCCGTTCTTGCAAACACGACTTTATAATCCTTTTCACTGCCATCAGTTTCACAGTAGATTATTTACATGTAATTCTGTGGTTATTTGCAAGCACATATCAACAGTAGACGCTAGCTTTAGCATTTATAGGTAGCTTAGAGCACTTTAGGCAAGAATATCAAAATATTTCTCCTGTAAAAACAGTGTGATGTGGAACTGACAGGTGTTAGCATGAACTGCTGTGAAATATTTGAGACTGGCGTTATTTTAATGTGACAAACTTTGTGACTTGCTCTCACTAGTTATCTTGTTAATCTGGTCAAAATGAAACAGTTTCTCCAAACTATCTGCAACGAGTAAGATATCAACTGCTCCACAAAARCCCACTTCAGAGTGTCCCTTTATTTAACACGTTCCACTAACATAAATCTGTTCATTCACACTTCTACGTGGCACCACACAGCAGTGAACACAGATACAACTGCACAAAAATGGCTCAAAACACAACAAAAATAAAAATATTCTGTGGTGGTTATCCAACTTCAAAATCCTCATAAAACAATCTGATAGGATCTGACATCATTGTGAGAACTAAAACCAATTCAAAGAGACCCCAAACTCAAATTCACAGGGGCTAAAGGTTCAAAACACTTTAAGACACTCATAAGTGTTACCTGTCCGTTCTCTAAGAGCTGATTTAGTGGCTAAAAGAAAGAAAATGTCTCGGCGTCGTCCTAATTTTATGACTGGTTTGTTGATTTCTAAAGTTTAGATTCAATAAAAACTTGTTCAAACATCTTCAGCAACGGATCCTGAATCTGTGGCAAAATAGATGTCACACCGTATTATTATTCTTGGCATGTAACAGAAATGGCAAAGTTGCAGCAGTGTAGCAGGTGGTGTCTGTCTGTTAAAAACAGATTTTAAGTCTTTGTATGTCTCTGTATGTTGRTGGTTTCAGTCAGGTAAACCGAACGCATCGAACGAGGGCTAACTGGCAGCCTCAGGTGTCCTTTTTGTTCATTTTGAAAGACAGAGATCACACTTCTTCAAAGAAGGCCATCTGAGACATGTACGCAGAGTTTCGCTGCAAAACAAGACAAGCAGTCAGACAGAAACACTTAAGAGAMGAAAAACTACAAGAAAACATGAGAATAAACTGTCCTGTCAATCAAATGGATTCCTTTAACAAATCAAGAAGATAATGAGGCACTTGTAAATTTTAGCCACAGAAAAAACAAACTTTATCAGTCTCATCACTGTGGACATACTGACATGTCTTTTTAAAATCCTTTTAGTTTTACAGCATCATAATAAGAGTTTYTAAAATCCCACTTTTTCATGTCTGCTCGCCTGTTTTTGGGGACTTAAAAAGCTGAGTTGTGATGTGTGCAGATGAATCTGCTCACAGTGCTGATTAAAGACAGTAAACAAGGATTTTACATCTGGATTCAGGTTTTAATGCAGTATTTGTCAATGCTGAGCCATCTACAGGCAGAGACACAAAGTAAATAAAATGTTTTTGTACAGGGATTTCTGTACATAATCCTTCTAGTTACTGATAAATTATTCTAGTATTGTAAAGCCATCAGATGCTGAATAATGGATTTCATTTTAGTGTTAAAGGAAAATAAAAAGTAGGTGGAAAAGCATGATGTTAAAACAGGGAAACCATTTGATGATGGTACATGTTCACCCTGTTCAGCTCTCTGACACATCATCAATACTAATCCTGGTAGTACTTCTAAGAATACTCACGTTGCTGTGAGGTATGTAAACAGGTTCTTGGCCGTATCCTCGTGCCTCGCCGTGAAGGCCGTACAAGCTGGCCTGCTGCTGCTGCTGCTGCTCCTCCAGCTTCAGAGACTCGATCTCCGACTTCAGCTCCTTCAGCTGATCCTGCAGGTGTTTGCTCTTCTCCATGTACTCCAGCCTGCGTTCATGTATCACAACGTCAAACACAAGCAAAGCATCCGTCTGAACGGTACCCGCAGGGGATTTAATCACCTCTCTCTTTCGATCTCTATCGACAGCCTCTTCATGTCCGAGTCTTTGAAGTCGAGGCGTGAAGAGGCTGATTCATAGCTGAAGTCGGCCGGTTCAGGAGGAGCAGGGGGGGTAGAGTAGGCTGCGATGAGCTGCAGGACAGGTAAACAACGTCACACTCCCTCACTGAATCAACTGAAGCTTTGCTGAATCAACACTTCTGACACCATGTGGAAGTACAACTTTTCTCTCAAACTGCACCATAAATTAAAATAATTAGTGGTATGTACCGTATTTATTTGTGTATAATACAATCTCATGGATAATACGACCCCCCCTCCCTTTTTTAGCTTAAAAAGCATAAAAAATTTAATCCTCAAACTACCTCCAATTTCATAGAGACTTAAAGATTTTTCAGCCTTTGCAGTCTTTATACATATCAGTAAAATGATCATTGGACTGTTCATTTTATTTTAACAACATATGTACTAAAAGGTATTTTGACAACAAATATACACTCACRGGCCACTTTATTAGGTACACCTGTCCAACTGCTCGTTAACACTTAATTTCTAATCAGCCAATCACATGGCGGCAACTCAGTGCATTTAGGCATGTAGACATGGTCAAGACAATCTCCTGCAGTTCAAACCGAGCATCAGTATGGGGAAGAAAGGTGATTTGAGTGCCTTTGAACGTGGCATGGTTGTTGGTGCCAGAAGGGCTGGTCTGAGTATTTCAGAAACTGCTGATCTACTGGGATTTTCACSCACAACCATCTCTAGSGTTTACAGAYAATGGTCCGAAAAAGAAAAAACATCCAGTGAGCGGCAGTCCTATGGGCAGAAATGCCTTGTTGATGCCAGAGGTCAGAGGAGAATGGGCAGACTGGTTTGAGCTGATAGAAAGGCAACAGTGACTCAAATAACCACCCGTTACAACCAAGGTAGGCAGAAGAGCATCTCTGAACGCACAGTACGTCGAACTTTGAGGCAGATGGGCTTCAGCAGCAGAAGACCACACTGGGTGCCACTCCTTTCAGCTAAGAACAGGAAAATGAGGCTACAATTTGCACAAGCTCATCGAAATTGGACAAGAGAAGACTGGAAAAACGTTGCCTGGACTGATGAGTCTCGATTTCTGCTGCGACATTCGGATGGTAGGGTCAGAATTTGGCGTCAACAACATGAAAGCATGGATCCATCCTGCCTTGTATCAACGGTTCAGGCTGGTGGTGGTGGTGGTGTCATGGTGTGGGGAATCTTTTCTTGGCACTCTTTGGGCCCCTTGGTACCAATTGAGCATCGTTGCAACGCCACAGCCTACCTGAGTATTGTTGCTGACCATGTCCATCCCTTTATGACCACAATGTACCCAACATCTGATGGCTACTTTCAGCAGGATAATGCGCCATGTCATAAAGTTGGAATCATCTCAGACTGGTTTCTTGAACATGACAATGAGTTCACTGTACTCAAATGGCCTCCACAGTCACCAGATCTCAATCCAATAGAGCATCTTTGGGATGTGGTGGAACGGGAGATTCGCATCATGGATGTGCAGCCGACAAATCTGCGGCAACTGTGTGATGCCATCATGTCAATATGGACCAAAATCTCTGAGGAATGCTTCCAGCACCTTGTTGAATCTATGCCACGAAGAATGTAGGCAGTTCTGAAGGCAAAAGGGGGTCCAACCCGTTACTAGCGTGGTACCTAATAAAGTGGCCGGTGAGTGTAAATCAACTGTAGCAGCATCATATGAATTCTGGCATTTTACACATAGTCCATCAGGAGGCGCCAACACAAAAGTCAGAGACTTCACATGAGATTTGTGCCATCTTGTGGGGGAAAAGCAGATTTCTTCCTACTCGCGAGCACCCCCTCTGGTGGGGAAACTTTTTTCAGGGATACAAACTTTTTCAGAACACCGGTAGACGGCAGCCATTACAGACGAACATGTGTTTGTTGTTCGAGGAGCGGCTCGGTCACACACAAATGTCATTAGTTTGTTATCATTACTAAGGTGCAGGACTACTTTTTCCCCCTTTTTTTCACATCATGTCACCTGCCTGGATCTGTTATTATCTCGCTCTGAAGCATAGAGGAGTGTCACAGGTGAGCTCGTTTCAGCTGCTTTTTACGTCATGGTCTCATTTCCGGACTCAGGCATTTTGTGAATGAAGCCGATATTTCAGTTTAAATACATAAGTAAAAATATTTATCCGAGTATAATACTACCCCCCAACTTTATGGATGATTTTATGGATTAAATTTTACGTATTATACTTGAATAAATACAGTAAATATTTTTTCTGCGTGCTTTACCTTCTTTTTTCTGAATTTCAGATTTATTCTTTTTTTTAATATTTTGTTGTAAATTTCTGCTTATTACACTCCATTTTGCAAATATTTACTATTTTCTGTTAACTTTAGCTACATTTCAGCCCTTTTCGGCACATTTTTTGCTGTTTTTCTGCTTGTATCCCTACTTTCAACAAGTCAGCAGTTCAAATTTAACTCACATTAACAGTTTTGCTAATAAACCTTTCCACTTCAGCAGCTTTCAGCAAATACCTTTCAGCATTAAGAATTCCCACTGCATTTTCCATTGCTTTCTAAAAACTCCTACCTGATCAAGACACTATTAATGTCATGTATTAATATTTTCTCCTGGTTCTCATAAAATGAGGAAGGATCTTCCTCCTCTTCACCATCACAGACATGAATAACATTTGAATTTAGTAACTATGAGTCAACTTTGATGATTCAGTTCGTCTGCACTTTCTCAGCACATTAATATTCTTTAAAGCATCGCAGCTGATCAATGGCCTCAGTTATTAAAATAATCTTTTAGCATTTATACATCAAAAGAACCATATCATTAAACCAGAAAACTGCATTTATCTTTAAAAACAAACGCTACATAAAGAGCAACAAAACAGCCTTATTATCTCATTACATACAGGGTATGTGGTCTTGGTGATCTCCAGCAGCTTCTGTTTGGCTCTTCGTTCAGCATCTTTAGCTTCTGTCAGGTCCTGCTTCAGGTGATCAGCCTCCTTCAGCCTGGAGAAATAAGGTGTGATCAGTTCAAGGAGCAYAAAAACCTCATTTAACTGCAAATATGTAAAAGTGTTATAAACAAGCATGTTTTCTCATTGCAAAATGTTATTTTTTTATTGTTCTTATACAAGTAAGTTTAAGGCAAAAATTATTTAAGTTATATTCATGATATATTTCTTATATTGGTTTGATTTATATTCTAACTTACAGTGTAAAAATGACACATAAAACTGGACTTTCCTATCATTACAAGGACTTGTGTTCATTTTTAAGCACAACCCAAAAGCTAACCTTTTTCATTACTGATTCAGAGGTTCAGACATTCTGCATAATCAGGATCAGACTTTGGTTTTTAAAAGGACTAAAACTAAAACTAAACTAAACATTAACTGAACTAATACCACTCTAAATGCTTCAAATGCAGTAAATGTGAAAAGAAGTGGAGACAGAACAAAGTGAGGTTCTGCTTACTCTAGTGTTGCACATTTACTACATCAGAATATTAAGCTCTATTGTCTGTATGTGTCAGTACAACAAGAAGAACCCATATCTGAAAGGAGGATTCTACCGCAGGTTCTGCTACACTGATCTTAATCTTCTTACAGCTGCAGTRCATTGCAGGACTATAAACCCAGGAAGTGACTCCTAAGGTGCCATCACATGTTTAACTACATTTTCTTGTTTAACCTCTGAAGTTTTTAGGGAAATCTCTCCACATTACAATGATTAACAGCATTTCATTCATCATTTTGAAGTTAAATAATGCCGCAGCGTAATCGCTCGTGCGTAAATCAATGAAAACAAGATAAATGTGACATAATGAAAAGCTGTGAAGAAGCAGTAATTCATTTAAGCCAACGCTTTAAGTAGGGCTTGTTAGGATCATTTCAGACCTCCTCTCCGACTGCTCCACCAGTTTTACAGCCAGCTGCTCCGCCTCCCTCATCTTCTGCTCCATCAGTCTTTTCTCCTCTTTGGTCTTCATGGCTGTGACCTCTAACCTCTGTCTTTCCTGCTCGGCTTCTGCAGCCTTGTGAGCCAAGAGCTTGGCTTCCTCCTCAGCGATCTGGGCCTTCTCTGCCAGCAGGTCTGCCGTCTCCTCGGATCGCAGCTGCATCGTGACATAAAACAGGCATTTTTATTAAAACCTACGTCTCTCATCSTGTCGGTTATGTAATGTTCCAACATCATCTCAATCGTATGAATTTCACATTAATYCTTGATGAAGCGCTCACCAGGGCCTCGTTGGCGAGCCGAGCCTCGTCCTGCAGCTGGAAGAGGCGTCGCTCCATCTCCTCTTTTGCTCGTTCTGCTTCCTCCCTCATCTGCTTCTCCCGGGCCAGGATCTGACGCTCCATCTGGATGGAAACCAAACAAAACGACAATTTGTACACTCCGACAAGATTAAAACCCTGACCGCGCACCGACTCTGTACCTTCTTGCGGGCCTTCTCTTCTTTAGCTTGAGCCTTCATCTGCTGCACTTCAATCGAATCCACCTTCCTCCTCCTCATGAACAGATCATGGTTCCCAATGCAGAGCTGCAGAATCTGACACAGGAAGTGATGTCATTYATTTCCAATGTCTTTCGAGTAACTTTCTAATAATTTCAAGAAGACAAACCAACCAGCTTGTTGACACGCAGCTGAGATGAGTAAAACTTAAAAACATCTTTTTTCTTGTCCAGAGGTTTGATTGTAAACTGCAAGGAAATAAAGATTAAAGTTCAGTTTGATCCTTCACAGCACAAACTGTCCATCTAACCAAGTTTTAAAATCTTATATCAGCCAAAAAAATCTTTTTGATCTTGTTTGGAGACTGATTTACTAAACAAGAACTGATTTTATAAGAATAATTATCTTGTTTTCAGAATGTGTAAGATTATTTGTCTTGTTAGTCTGAAAATTTGACTCAAAATAAGTCAAAATTTTCTGCCAATGGAGTAAGAAAATTTTACTTGTTAAGATTCTTGAAATACTTGATTTGACTCAGTTTTTTCTTATTTCAAGGATCTTACCAAGTAAAATTTTCTTACTCCACTGGCAGACTTTTTTGACTGAATTTGAGTCAAATTTTCAGACTAACAAGACAAATAATCTTACACATTCTGAAAACAAGATTATTATTCTTACACAATCAGTTCTTGTTTAGTAAATCAGTCTCAAAATGAGATCAAAAAGAATTTTTGGCTGATATAAGATTTTAAAACTTGGTTAGATGGACAGTTTTGGTGAAAAATAGRGATATTTTCAACATGATATATTAAAAAACAGTAAATTTAATTTGTTCTAGGTAAAGTAAACAGGCAGGCCTAAATGCTATACTTTGCTCCGATTCCTGGGTTGAGAAACAAATGTTTAAACATAATTTWAAAAAAAACAACACTGTCTAAATTTTAAAATTTTGGTTTGTTTTAGGGGTGATGTTTTACAAAAACAGTTTGTCCAATTTTAAACTCTATCAGTAAAATATGCCAGATGGGATTATTAATCCTACTTTGTGACAAAATTCCACAAAAAATGTTTTTTATTTGTTTAGACATCTAGTCTGAACCAAAAAAAAAAAAAAAGCTTAAAAGAAGCCCAGTTTGGGTTCACCTCCTTCTCACTGTAGGAGATGTTGCGGATCCCGCTCCAGGGGAAGGACTTGTTGGGGTTGAGTTTATTGTTGGGGTTGTAGATATGAAGACCCTGAGCGTCCACTCCTAGRAGCAGCTCCGTGTCCCTTTTATTTTGCTGTGGACATAAACAACACGGCAGCAAAGTGAAAGGCTGGCGTTTTTCAATGRCAACATGCAAATATGACCTTTATGTCACAGCGGCTGACACTCACAGTAATGGCAAAGTAGCTGACGCCYTACATTTCAAGGTCCTGAGCGATCTTTAAGTATTCCATCTCAGCTTCGTCCCTGGATGGAAAACATCAGAACAAACATTCAGCTGTAATAAAGCCAGAACCACACCTTTGGTAAAGTGAAGATGTGAACGTCGGGAGGGGATCCTACCTGGCGATGCCTCGGTGTTCAGCATACCAAGCTGTGATCTTCTCCTCCCACATGTCAGCTGTCATCTGGTACTGCATCAGAACCTGGAGCCATCGCAGAGAGGACGTTACTCACCGAGCGCACAGACATAAGCAGGGACAACACTGACTCATGTGACAGAAGAATCAATCTGTTTCCACAGAAATCTGCAAGCAGATTGGATATTTACCCTTTTTGGCAACAGCTCGTCTTGCGCAAGGAAGCCCGGCTTATGAAAGTTTGGGTCATAGTCCCCATACTGGGATTGAAATTAAAGAGGTCGATTGATTGATGAGAGGCGAAAAAAAAACATATTGCTTATTAGAAAGAAAACACATTGTCATGAAAAATACTTCAACAGGCTGTGATAAACCTATTTTAACTAGAGCTGTGAAATTAATCGAGTTAACTCTGATTAATTTTAGTGCTACATGGTCATAGATTAAAATTTTTTAATCGCGATTAAAATTTACAATCACTTTACTCTGGCTGAATATGTAGGTTTGTATATTGTAATGCACTCAGTGCATGCCAGGTCATGTTTGTAAATGAGAACTGGTTCTCAAACAGTTTACCTGGATAAATAAAGGTTAAATATTCCTTTTTGTCTTCTTATGCCTTTTTTATTTATTTATTTATGTTTTGCTGACAACTGTGACCTTAGTATCTATCTTTCATTCCTCATGTAGTACTCACTGGGAATGAAAATCCTTGAATTCTTGATTTAACCTCATTATTCTGCACAAAATTTAACTGACTCAAATATGTTTGGAGCATTTTTTAGGTCCTGTTTTATATTTAAAAAATCATGTCTAAGCATCAATTTTGTTTTCAAAATAAAAAAATTAAAAACTAATTAATAACTCAAGTAATTTATTTTATCAATGTGCAATAGAAATGTTTATTAAATTTAAGATTAATCAAGATTAATTCACAGCTACTTTGGGATTAATCAGATTAAAAATATTAACAATTTGACAGCCCTAATTTTAACATACAGAAAATCATCCTTATGAGATGCAACAAGAATCTAGTGTTGAATGATCTCACCTTTGCTTGGACGGCATATGACGCTAAAAGAACCGAGGCTTCAGGAGAGCAGAATATCTCTTCATCTAATATCTGCTTTTTCACCTAAAGAACAGTTTGATAACACAATGAGTACTAAGCTACACAAATATCTACATTTTTTAGTTTTTAACAATTCAATTTAAAGGAGACATATGCAAAATCCACTTTTTTTTATCTGTTAAATGCATTTTGTTGTGAACTTGGAGWCTCTAGGAGGCGAAAAAGTTGAATTTCGTGTCTCCTGGTGCTGCAAAGGTATCTATATATTCTGTTTGGGTCATATTTTTCAACCCGTTCAGTTTTCTCCATTTTCTATGATGTTTTCTGAACTATTATGTCACAGTTTTTGTGAGGGAACTTCAAAATAAGGCCTGGACTACAATTTGGTGGTCTTCATTCTCCTCTGGTTCTGGGTCAGACTCTGGCTCCAACATGTTGAGGCTGGATGGACAAGTCTTCCCCTGTTGACATCTTTTAATTAATTTGTAAATAAAACATTTCTGTACCGCTATATAGTCGTAAACCCTTCTATTAAACTAGAATAGAGCGGTCTGGAAGCTGGAGGGGGACGGGGTGTGAAGGAGACAGCCTCAAAACGAGCTGATCTGAGACACACCTCAGAAAAGAGGGGCTTGTGGAGTTACAACAGGGAGGAATTCAGACCAAAGCATTGCTGTTCCACTTTATATAGACCAAAACTGAATGCTTTACTATTTAAACGTGAAAAATAAGGATTTAAAAACATATGTCTCCTTTAACACAAAAATTGACAAGTCTACTCAAAATTAGGAAAACAGCTTTCCCAAAACACTTTTGAACAGTTTGTACATTTAAAAAAACATGTCCAGATTTGTCATTAAGAAGCTGCTACCTGTAAGAAGAAAAGGTGTTGAGTGATCTCTTGCACCAGTTCTTCTTCTACTTTTTCAGGGAAGAACTTTGCAAGGAAGTGAAATGTTATGGGTGAGTCCTTAGGAACCTCCTGGTCCAGAACCTTGTAACAAATCAGAGAAGAAGAATATTGTGTTTATTTTTCTAGACTCTCACATTCTGAAGCGTCACACTTTCAGCACAACTGGCAACACGAAACAGCTTAAACAGAATAAATCTGATATTTTACCAAACTAAATTCAAAATTTGTTTCGCTTCAGAACTCAGATGTCACTCTTGCATCATATTTAAATGCTCTAATCTCACATTCAGCTCGTGGCTCACCCGTTTCTCTAGCTTCAGCCAGGCGTARGTGTCCTTCACCGTGTACCTGAGTCCAAAAAACCAGGTCTCCCTCAACCCAACAGTCCGACACACCAGGTCAAACAGGTCTTTACCTTTCCATTTAACCTGGGGAGAGGGGAGAAATCAATATGGACTCACAAGACCAAAACGGTTACAGATATGCACAATCCTGCAGTCCCCAAAGGTGAGGACAAAGTTGTGGTTTTATTTCTGTCAGTGACACTGCTGACCCCTGCTGGACACTTTTAGGTCCATCAGGATCACTCTCCAAGTTGACATTCAAGACTGTTATACTTCTGTACTAMACCATAAATTAAAATGAAATAATCAGTGAAGTAATGCGCTTACTTACATTTAATCCAAAGCAATTATATTCAAGGAAAAATCACGGTATTAAATAGCTTTTTTAAATAAATACATCAGTCCTTTTTTACTAAAAAACAAGAGTACATACATATCTATAAGTTTGCACTCTCGATTTTTATCGTACATTTTTATTTTTGAAAGGCTTCCTCTATCATCTGTCCTTCTGACATTTGGCTTTTTCTTGTCACTTCTAAAACACACTTTTAAAATGTTTGTTAAAGTTTATAATCAGTTCCACGTGATTAGTTTTCCACTGTGCCACTTACTATGCATCTGCAGACACATTCAGGTCAGAAATTGTTTTTATTTTTTCAACTACCTAAATCTTAACTCTCATTCTAACACATTTTTTCATGCAAATATTATTTCTAGTATTTGCAGATACCCTCTGCTAGAACACAGCTTGATGAGTGAAGCTCCTACCCAGACTGAACCAGTCAGAAACTGACCAGCCACTAAAATCTGCCCAACATCTTCCAGTGAGTGCAAACCTAAAAACATTCCCCCAGTAAGTTAAATACTGTAATATACTGCTTAAAAATGCATACATACAATTGTATATACTCCACAAAGACAAACTTATTATTTAAGACATATAGTTGTGGGATGGGATGCATACCTCACAGCTGAACTCCATTTCAGCATCCATAGTGATAACTTTAACTTTAAAGGTCTTCGGTTGTTTCTTCTTTAATCCTAGGATAGACATGTTGATGTGCTTCTACAAAAACAAACAAAAACACATGTTTACATACCCATAACACATAAGTAAACAATCATGAAAAGCATACAGATAATGCTTTAAGAAAACTACAGTGATTTTATTCWGATTATTTTACACAGGAATACATAAACATGTTACTTCTTTCCAAAGGTCAGCAGGTTTTAAAAGTTGTGAAAGGCCTATTTACCAGGGAGTAAAGTTAGAACTTCTGCCGTCCAACAAGGTTCAGAGGCTGGGCTTTTGTATGACCAATGCTAAGCTAATTCCTCTCACTTTAACAGCGTTTTCTGTCCCGCTACGACACAAAAACAGACCAAAACAAGTTGGACAAAAACCGAAACTTTTGGGCGACCTCCATACTGTAACGTATCAAGTAATAWATATTTAGAAGTTGTAACGAATTACGCTTGTAACAACTTTTCTGAAGCTATCGACTGCTATGGATTTAGCCACTTAGCTTAAGGGTTTTCCAGAAGATTTTTGTTTTGACTGCGAGGCTCTCTACAGGTGGGAACATGAATAACATTCAGGAATGAAGCGACTGCGCATGRGCAAGAAAACACGCATGACCACTTKAAGGGTAGTCGGGAATTTTGARTTACACAGACAGCTCGCTGTGTCAGTGATGTAAAGTCGCATCAGTTTTATTWAAAAAAATTATCTGTATGACCTTCACTTAAAATTAAAACGCATAAAGGCAAGGCGGTTCATACATCACGGGTTGTTTTTAATGGGACAAAACAAAAAAAAATGACCCGAACTCGTATTAACCTGAGAGATTTTACCGAGGGAATACTGAACTAGGCATATGTGCGTCATTCTTTTTTCTGCATTTGCGCATGAGGCAAGTACTTCCTATAGTGTACAGTTAAAGGACAACACAAACAACTATTACAATCTCACTAAAAACATTTTAGGATTCATTCAAAGCTGTATATTGGTTCAGCACAAGTAGAATTATATCTGTAATTAGTCAGCTGTTGTTGTTTTTGACTTAACTGCATTTATTCCTTTTCCTGAACAAGGTTTCCCAATAATGTCAGCTGAGACAAACACCTTTGATAGTGTGAAAGCTGTCATTTTATCAGCTCACAAAGGCACCACGTCACGAGAAAAGGTTACATTCTACAACACCTGGGCAGAGAACTATGATACGGTGAGAAAACGAAAAAGGAGCAATATATATATATATATATATATATTTGGCACACCAAAACTAAAAAATATTAAAGAATTGAAGAAGTTCTTTTGTGCTGCTGTAAAACAGGAATTTGAAAACTTTATCTGTGAGTTAAGGAAATGTCAACTGATGTACTTCAGTTTCTAATTTTATAGATAATATTTCTGATTTTATGATGTGCATTGATCAGAATAAATAACATTTGGAGTAATTTTGTGTATATATCCTTGCACACACATGTTTACATGCACAGTGTTGAATACATTGATTGAATTGGTGGAAGCTTGGCAGGGTTAAAGCACCATTTCAGAAAATCATAGTGAAGTAATAAAAAGTGTCACCTATAATTGTAAACCATGATGGCTGGTCTTTTTTTTTTCCTGTAAGCTAACCTTTGAGCAGTTCATCTCACTGTAAGAAACTAGTTTCCATCCAATTAATGTGAATTTTGAGCAAACTTAAAACGTCGCAAAAAAGAATGGAATGTAAATTAGGTGTTTTGTTTGTTTGGAGTGAATCAAGCATGCAGAAACTGCAAAGCGTAATTTCCTCAGATGTTAWTGTTACACAAGGCTGTAATAAGCAGGAAGTAGGCTACAAACTAACAGGGACCACAAATCCTGGGACAATGTAGATAWGTTTTCAGGCAAGTTGTAATTGTTTTCTCATATCAACTACTGTAATATCCTGGAAGACGCTGTCAAAATTCGCTGCGCCAGAACTTATTCAGAAAATGTGTTTCCATCTCCCCTTTTGTGCATTAACTTTTTTTCAAAAATTCCAAAAAGCCTTTCAGGCAAGCGTAAAAAGTGTTTTTGGAATTTTGCCTTCTTCACCAAACYTTTCTAATGCAATAATTAAAAATGCAGATAAAAAACACTGATGGAAACATGGCTTATAAAATACAAAAATCACAAATATGTGTTGTACAATGCAGGGCGGGTGTGGAGTATGTTAGATAAAGGCTTCCTGAGAAATGTGTGAGAAATAACCACTTATGGTCGTATATCTGTATTATATTTCAAACAGGATGTGGCTGTTCTGGATTACCGCGCACCGAGCCTGGCAGCGAACAGCATCGCTTCACATTTCAGTGGCWCGAGGGAAGCAGCCGTGGTGTTGGACGTGGCGTGTGGGACAGGACTGGTGGCCAAACAGGTTACTAACTGATTCATGAATCAATTACAAAATAAACAAGGTGACTAATAAGCCACAGGCACAATAAAACATGTTTAAAAAGGCATTTTTTTACAACTTTGTATTGAAACCTTTTTAGAGAATAGTTTTTTCAAATTAGGCCCAGTCACTGTCAGTATGATTGACAAGCATGTGTATATTTGCTGCACAGCTGAACAAACATGGATTTAAACTTTTTGTGGGTGTTGATGGAAGTGAGGCCATGCTGGACAAGGCTAAAGAGACTGGTTTGTACCAGGACCTGAAGCAGTCCCTGCTGGGGGAGGATCCTCTACCTGAACAGTTTGGTAATTAAATCTAAAAGGATCATCCAGGTCATCAGTCACTCTTTTGGTGATTCTCAGAAGAGTTCTCATTTTGATTAAAACTCGTTCTTCTAACCTGCAGCTGGCTCATTTGATGTGGCTGTGATCGTTGGGGCTCTGAGTGTCGGTCAAGTTCCTGTTAATGTGGTCAGAGATCTGTTCAACGCCACCAAACCAGGTCAGTATTTTTATTTATTGTGCTTCAGCTTTGCTGTTAATGAGCTCCAACCATGCTTTACTCTGCTGCACTTTTACATCTGTCCACTAGGTGGCTATATTTGCATGACTACCAGAAGCAACCAGAACAACTTGGAGTACAAAGCTAGTCTTGACAGGGAGCTGAGGAAGATGGAGGAAGAGGGACTCTGGACTTGTTTAGAGGTCACAGAGGTGGAGGACTGGGAGAGAGCTGTGTCAGAGCAGGAGGATGGCTACATATCCGGAGTCGTGTACCTCTATAAGAAGCTGCAACACTGAATACAGTCGTCTAAGACAGTGGTTCCCAAAGTTGGGGTCGGGACCCACAGTGGGGTCRCGAAACATCAAGGTGGGGTCCTGAAAAGATTTTCTGAATTAATTACACTAAAAATGATAACAAACACTTTTTTGCCTTTGTTGTTACAAAAGAGTAAAGTTAGTGGGTAACACTTTCTTTTACGGTACCCTTATTACCATGAAATTACAAGGTAATAAAAAATATAATTAAATGTAATTACTACCTTATTACCATGTAATTACAAGGTAATTAGGGTACACTTTTACTATATAATTAATTGCAGTAATGTAGCACTTACCTGGTAATGTATTACAATTCACTATGTAACACCTAAATAAGTTGTAGGTAATTTGGACAGTTTTAAAGTTGTGTTTTATTGCAATTAACCACTAACCCTAAAATTTAGTAGCATCCTTTTGGTTATAAATATAGTGTTGAGTTACTATTGAATAGTAATTTGATTGCAGTTACCCAATAAAGGTAGTTTTACTAACAGTAGTTTTTTGTACCATAATACCACGTAATTACTTGGTAATAAGGTAGTAATTACATTTAATTAAATTTTTATTACATTGTAATTACATGGTAATGAGGATACCGTAAAAGAAAGCATTATGTTAGTGTACTTAAAATGGACAAAAATATTGTGATTATGATTTTGTTATCAGCCAACAACAGCTGGGGTCCCAGGTCTCTTCTGCTGGTATTTTGTGGGTCAAAAGCTGAAAAGTTTGCGAACCACAAGTCTAACAGGATGTGGTATCAAATGAGAAAATGTGAAAAAAAAATCCAAGTATTTTTTTATTGAATTCACTGTGAAATAAAATAGTCTTGTAATGTTTGTGAGTCTCATGTACAAAGATGTCATATCATTTTAACAATGAAGACTTGAAATAGTTTGAGTCAAGTTCTAGTTTTAAACAGAGTCAAATTGCAGTAAAACTGGTTCTACAACTTCAGTAAAATATCCTACACACACACACACACACACACACCAACACACACACACACACACACACACAAAA
Organism: Austrofundulus limnaeus; assembly: GCF_001266775.1. Lineage (NCBI taxonomy): Eukaryota > Metazoa > Chordata > Actinopteri > Cyprinodontiformes > Rivulidae > Austrofundulus > Austrofundulus limnaeus. The sequence goes on from NW_013954134.1 coordinate 36,123, forward strand.
AAGAAAAAGAAAAAAAAACTGTTACAAAAACCTGAAAATGAACCAGTCAGAATAAATGGAGGAAGCTATAAATGTGGAATTTTTCAAACAAGTTCGGTTTAGTTTGAGTAAACCAGTTTTATTATTGTCTTACTCCTCTTTTTGGAGAAGACGTGAAAGTTCAAAAATAAGGTCTCTTGTTAAAAAAATCTAAATGTTCTTATTTCCTCCCCCTTGATTTCACAGCAGGGACTAATAAAAAATTAACTTGCATGTGGTGATGTTTTACACATGCATGCACCTTCTCAGTGTTTACACTGTTTACCATGGAGCTCTATATTTTATTACTGCTCTTAAAACCATGACACATCTATGTGTTTTACACACGAGTGGGATGGTCATTTTTTATTACTATTTTTTTATTTCAAACTTTATTCATTTCTTTAAAAACAAAATTCTATATACAATAAAAAGAAAGAAATACAATGAAATGAAAGGCAGCAGAGAGAAGAAAAAATCTTATAACATCTACTCCTTTTTTCTCAAGTATAAATTCAAACAATAGTAATTTTCAGTTAAAACAAAACAAAAATCTTCCTTGTCTGATAAACTGACTGGAGTCCTGAGTTCAGCTCTGCAGAGCAGCCACAGCCCACCGGGGCTGCACCCTGAACAAAACAAACAACCACACTCCAGTGAAATTTTAGCTCATTAAAATGAGTTAAAATCACCATGTTAACCTCCACACCAACATTCAGTTAAAAATATCCATACACAATATTCATGGAGATAAAAGTAAAYCTACATATTGATTTATTTTTAGTAGTTGTTATAATAATGTGTTTGCCTGTTTTTTCTATATCAGATAAAGTTAATGATAATAAAATAAACTTAATGACTTCAAAGGTTTAATAAAAAGTTCTGTGTAACCTTAAAAAAGTTATAAAGTTCTTTAATTATTGTTTATTTATTTAATTTTAGATTTTGAGTTTAAATGTATTCTATTAATGTTAATACAGTATTGCCAAGGCAGAAATCAATGTTTTTAACCTGGTAAAACTAAATGACTCAGTAACAAAGTGATGTTGATATTCTTTCAGCATGGTGTCAAAACAGAAGCACAAAGGGTTAAAATTAGGGATGCACAATACAGTACATCGGTATTGATATCGGTATTGATATCGGTATTGATCATTTTTTAGAATATCGGTATCGGTGCGATWTGTAAAACTGGGCCGATATTAATGTCCGATATTGATTTCCCACTTTTTATCTTTGTGTTTCTGTTTTGGGAGGGGAGATGTTTGGTTGAGCAGCATCTGTTTGATCATTAGTGATATTGGTGCTGTGCAGCCAGGAATAACTGAAGTAGAGCCATGTCAGAGGTCTGGTTGTTTATTTACAGTATCAAAAAAAAGACCCAAGTGTGTTTGTGTGTATATGAATAATATAATTTGTGAGTTTGCGTAATATTGGTAAATATCGGTTATCGGCCATAACAGCAATAATTATATGGAATATCGATATCGGCTCAAATTTTCATATCAGTGCATCCCTAGTTAAAATCATCCTGCAGTTAAATGTTATAAAAATGAACAGAACCTTTAGTTCACGRCGGCTTGCTAACCTTATTTACCACGTCTGGAGTGTGTTTTGTTAAAACTTAAAAGAGCAAATTAAAATATCACAGTTATTCCAACAGTTATTGTAAAGTTAGTGCACAAAGTACTTTAGACCAGTGGTTCCCAAACTTTTTATCTTCTGACCCACAAAATATCCATGGCAAAAACTTGTGACCCCAAATATTACTGGTCTGAGTACACTTTGTTAAAATCCCTAAAAACACAGGCTTTTTGACAATCTAAACAGCTTGTACTCAAATA
>NW_013954135.1:0-682 GCF_001266775.1 Austrofundulus limnaeus
GTTTTGTTTGTTTACCAACCTTCCGCCATATTACTCACGCACAGCTCTCGCGAGGTCTCAGTAGCAGCTCATCCCCCGGCAAGTCACCTCTGACTTACAAGATCCAAGGATTAAACATTACCTTCTGCAGCAGTGTGAAGGCGTAGAAAAAAAGTTTGGAGTGAATGAGAAACTTGTGAGGGATTGACGAAAAGCAGAGGTTACTCTCATTACAATGAAGAAAATGAAGAAAGCTGATCACGTGATGTGGAATGAGATTGGTGAACTTGCTATTTGGACTCACTAGCTTGTTATGTTGAGGCTATTCGGCATTCCAGGTATGTTCTCTGTGTTGTTGGGTTATTCTAGGTTAATTTGTCTGTTTTCAGGAAGAAATTTCTAAATAAATGGGAACATGTTTTCTCTTCATGACACATTTTGACCGACGTACTCTGGAGCAATTTCTAGTTCAAAAACTACAGTATCATAAGGATTCCTGGTGTTATGCTTAAATCAAGTGAGACTCACCACTGTAAAAGGCTAATCAAACATAATTTATTACATTTAAACTAAGTTGAAATTTCCAAATCAAAATGTTACATTTCAAAAACTCAGTTTAGTGGTGTATAGTGTGTTTGAGGGAAACTAAGTGTAGGTGTTGTGATGTCCGAACATGGGCAGAATTTGCATGAGGGGGGTGGGG
>NW_013954135.1:893-5646 GCF_001266775.1 Austrofundulus limnaeus
GGGTATGACCCCAAAATATTTTATCCAGTCAATATAACCCCCAATAAAAAATCCTCATTTGCTCTAACAGGGTAGAACAGCTAACTTTAAGGGCCGGTTTCGCACTCAGGGCTTAAATAAAACCAGGACTAAACTAATCTGGTCTAACTTAATCCACACTAATCCAACTGCTTTCTGAGACGTTGTTTAACTTCAGATTAACTAGTTCCAGACTACAGAGTCTCTGACTAAGGTAATCAAGGATTAGACAGATCATGTGTTGGAAACTGAATTAGATTAACAATCTGCACATGGTGCAAAGGTGAGGTTGCTCTGAAAACCTGGGGTGGAACTTTCCTATTATTCATTTTAGCAGTGTATGTGTATGGAACAGGAGTTTGATTTCTGACTAAGCATGGATAAAGAAAAAAGAAAGTGTTCAAAAAACTTCTGTGAAAATTAGAAGATACTTTTAAGGAATTTATTTCTAAACATCCCATAATTGAGGACAAACATCATGATTCAACCACAGAAATAAAAAAATGAAACACACGGACTGCAGTTGTGAATGAATATAACTCAAATGAAAAAAAAAAATACCAGCAGGACCCTCCAACAGATTTAGGCAAGATTTAATTATATTGTTTACAGTACACAGATTCTTCTAATTACTCACAATAAAATGTATGTTTGCTCATATGAGGCCATTTATTGCAACATAAAAATACAGCTGAAGAAAACAGCAGCCATTGCTCATAGGGAGCATTTCAATACCGTTGGGGGACCCCCAGTTAGACCACCGATGACCTAGGGGATATGTTGACTGGATGATTGAAAATCCACAACTGTTTGAAGGCATGCCAGATAATCATCTGGACAGTTCAGGTGGGGAAACTCTTCAACACTCTTTGTTACAATGTGTATGTCTGTGTGTATTTATTGTTCTGCTTAGGTAAGTTAGTACCATTTATTACACTATGTATAAAAATGAAAAATACTATTAATTTTATGTCTTGTATTGTAATTCTCTGTAGAAAAAGATGACCAAAGCTTGAATCAGATGTCGGAGGAGCCAGAACAGAGTCAGAAATGTTCATCCTCTGCACCGGTGGCAGCAGCCAGTACGTATCTTCATCCCAGGCAGCACAGCAAGAGGGAAAAGGCTAACTATTCATGAAAAACTTGCCATAAAGTTTCATGGGCAAAAACTGCAAATTGCAATCTAAAAGAAGAACGTGAACTGAAGATGAAAATCCTTCAAGTGGAGTTGTCAGTCAAAGAGATGGAGAGAGACATGAAGCAGCAGCAGCAGCAGCAAAACTTCAGTTTTTTTCTAACCATGAATCTGTTGACCTTGTGTCATTATGAAATAAAAATATTCCATTACAATCATGATTCAACCAAAATTTATTCAAGAATAAACCAGATTTTCTCCTCTTAACTATTTTCAAAATGATAAATGTAGTCAAACAAAATTAAACTGATAACTTGTGGATCACTCAACTGTTTCTAGCTTCTTTATCTTCATAAAAAGTGCTGCACATGTCCAGTTTTATCAATGGCTGAAACAAACAAATTATTTCAGCTGCAGTATTTTTGTACATACAAAAAATTATCACAGAAATCTGTATCATCAAATTCAATCAGCGGGTTGCTTCTGTCTCAGAGAAATCTCATTTCTGGTCTTTTTGGTGGTCTTCCAACACCATTGATGTAGTACAGTATAGTCAAGATAATCCATTTTGCCCATCCACAGTGAAGCATACAGCCTTTAATCTGAAGTTAAACCTGCCTTTGGCCAGGTTTAATTTAAGTCTTCTTTTAGACCTGGATTAGCTCTAGTCTTCATCTATGAAAGAAGATTGTTTAATTCAAGACTAGGACAAGTCTGGGACTACTGAAATCCATAACTAAGAAAGCTGTTTCAATAAATCCCGGTTTAAAATGTGATTTAATCTAGAACTAGGCTTACTCCCTGTATGGGAAACCGGCCCCAAAAGATTAAAATTCTGCCATTTTAAGACTTATTGAGGTTAAATTTGATGTGAATTTGCAGAGATTATATGTTGATTGCCAATGCCCATCCCAAGTTAAGCTAACCATGTGGCTAATGCTAATTTTACAAAGTGCTATAGTTCAGCCATTTTTAAGCATACACAGCTGAACATTTATACAGTGCAATAGTATCAGAGAACAATATTTACTAAAATACAAATACAAAATTCAACATCCCCACCCACTTGTCAGTCATTTGGGGGTGGCACTTGGGGTGGACAATCAGGTGCCAAGGGTGGTACTTGCCACCCCAACCACCTATCTGACTTTGCCCATGGTGCCCAGAATACCTTTAAAAGAAGCTGTGCAGGAGGCATCCTAATCAGATGCTCAAACCACCTCAAGTGACTCCTTTCACTGTGGAGGAACAGTGGCTTTATTCAAAGTTCTCCCTGGATGATGGAGCCTCTCACTCTATTTATACCTATGTTTTTATTCTATTTATACCTAATTTCTCTCTGGGATCAATAAAGTATTTTTTCAATTGAATTGAATTTCTAAGGCTAAGGAGGAAATTGATTTTGGCCGCCTTTATCTGGGATCTCGTTCTTTCAGTTATGATCCAGACCTCATAAACATTCAACCAAATTCCAAAATATATAGAGGACCTACCTATTTCAATTAATTAATTAATTAATTAATTAATTCTTCTACCTGGATTTCTGGAATGCATCAGGACATCATACTATCCTTGACATCATACTATCCTTGTTTCTTTAAAAAATTGTTGTAGATGCTTAGGGTCAGAAGAATTTCCTGTCGTGGTCATAACGGATCTGAAAAAAGGTAGGATGAGGATTGGAACATAGATGAGGGTTGGAAAGTAGACAGACCAGTAAATCAATTGTCTTTTGATTCAGCTTTTTCTTCACCAAGACAGACCAAAGCAATGCCCTCATTACTGAGAAGAAGGCTCATATCCATTGATCTTTCTCCCGCTTCATCCTACCATCACTCATGAACAAGACTCCAATGGCCCATTTCCATTAGTACCTCCTCAGCACGACTCGGCTTGGCTCAGCACGGTTCCTTGCCATTTCCATTATCCAGGATTCATGGAACCAACACTATTTTTACTACTACTATTACTTTATTATTTGGGGCGGCTGTGAACTGGAAGGTTGCCGATTCGCTCCCCAGTTCCAGCTGTCTCAGTTGTTTTTCCTTGGGCAAGACACCTCACCCCTAATGCCTCTGATGTGTGTCCTATCAGTGTATGAATGTGATTGGCACTGATTAGTCTCCATAGATGATTGTACATGTTAGCTTTGTAGGAGATCTAGTAGAGTGTTGTGTGAATGGGTAAATGAGGACACAAATTGTAATGTGAAGCGCTTTGAGTGTCCTGGATGGATAGAAAAGCGCTATATAAGTACAGTCCATTTACCATTCATAGTTTTAAAAATAACTCTGTTCTCACGGGGATACGCTGCACATCACCTGCAAACAGCTGAATCAGCCGTTAGAGCCATATTAAATAAAGGGTTAATCCAGCTGTTTTTAAAGCAGGTTTGCAGGTCAAAATTTATAACAAAGTCCTCACATGATGTTGGTGCTTGGGGTAAGTTGTTTTTTAATAGGGGCAGATATACAATTTTTTTCTTCTCCTTTTTGCACCTTTATCATTCAGTAATTCATTTACTTTGATGTTTTTTGTTGTGCCGTTGTTCGTTTTAAGAAATAAATGAATACATACTCACATCTACTTCTACTAGTCTACTTCTGAGGCCTCACACAGCAACCCCAGCTGCAAATGAATCCTCTCTTCTATTCCCATGGAATTCAGGGATTAAAATGACAGTAAATTATTTTTAAAACAGCATGGATTTTATGAGGGGGTCCCTGGAATTTCTCACTCTTGTATGGGGTCCTCAGACCCAAAATGTTTGAGAACTCCTTCCACTTGACCTATAGAACACTCACACCCAATGTTTACTTATGTAGGTAAAAGTATGTTTAACAGCCTGTTAAAATACACCAGAATGCAGGAAATGGCATCTAATTCTTTCAAAATTTTCTGGGGGAGGACCCCCAGACCCCACACCGCTGATTTTACACACTGTTTTGTTTTCTCCTACATTAAATACCATACAATCGTTGGCAAAAATCCAAATATGCAAATTGGATGATGACGTTATTTAGCAGCTTTTATGGCAGTGAAAAGCAACGTTTATTACTGAGGAGTTGGCAACAGTGTTCAGCGACTCGAAATCACACTCCAAGCTCAGGTCAAAACTTGAGAGCCCTGAAATACTTTCACGCTCGGCTCACTACCAGATTGCCTTGTTGTTGAAGCCTTGTTAAAGCCTATTTGTTAGAGTTTCTGAGGTATTTTGACCACTGCTGCTCCCTGCTCTGGTAACAGCATGCAGAGTGAGCGCAGAGCAGAGGAGGGGGAGAAAAAAAAAGAAGCTGCGACCACAACTCTACCTCTGGGTCTCTCATATGGTTGTACAACGGAGCTTCTGCTATTATTAACCATGCTAAGGTAAACACTGGCTTTGGAGGGCGGAGCTAATGTCAACATATTTTTGGAGGGCTTTACCAACAGAGCTCATTAACATAAACAGCTCTTCTGAACGGAAGTCAGAGCAGGCAGAACTAGAAAATGGGAAATTTTATTATCTGAGAATTACACTCACCGGCCACTTTATTAGATACACCACACTAGTAACAGGTTGGACTCCTTTTTGCCTTCAGAACTGCCTCAATTCTTCGT
>NW_013954135.1:6648-8624 GCF_001266775.1 Austrofundulus limnaeus
CTGATTAGAAATTAAGTGTTAACGAGCAGTTGGACAGGTGTACCTAATAAAGTGGCCGGTGAGTGTATTTTGTACATTAAATTGAATGAACATGGTCTGGATAGCCCACAGACATACCATAAAAATTTCTAGGACCCATAATTGGTCTCCTTTAAGCTACAATCAGATCAGATTATATTGATGAGTGGTTAACCAGCTGAATTGATGCATTTGGCCTACCTGTGTTCAAATACCTAAAACATTATGCTACATCTGGTTCATGTACTAATGTTGTGATCCATGACACTCAGGAAAATTTTGATTTAAAAACATTTATTCTTGAACTTTAGACAAACATTTTAGTCCTCCCCCAGAAATTTTTGAATAAAGTAGAAGCTATTTCCTGATTTCTAATGTATTTTAACAGGTTGTTAAAGATACTTTTGCTTACACTAATAAAGATTTATTAGAGACAACTATAGACAGATTCTTCATAAAACTAGTTGCATCGTCCTGTTTTTAAACTCACTTATGGCTCTGAGAATTAAACTAATGTGAAAATTTATCCCAAACAGGCTTAGAGGAGGTTTTCACATTAATTTTGTTTATCATTAATTTAATCTTATTTGTAACACAACATTTTTTGCCAAACAATGACACACAACTGCATGTTTCAAACTAAAAACATTAATAACTTTATCCAATGAACAGGTGTAATTAACATCCAACAGTGAATTTAGGGGGTGTTTGACTTTTTTCTGATTTGATGACAGGCCCACTCATAAACTGACATAGCATCATGCAGCTTTCTTCATAACATAAAATAACACTGTGCCAAACAATGGTGACACAAAAAATAACGTGTCAGTTTTATCAACCTGCATGTAAATTAGAAACAATTGATCCATAGATGTTTGGAACTGATTAGAAAGCTAATGATGGATGGACTGACAGATTTATTTACTGAGTTTTATTTAACCAGGAAAATCTAAACTATGAAAACTAATTTCAACAACTTTCTAGAAATGAAAGTAATAAGCCTATCACTTTTATACTGGTCAAAATAAAATGAAACTGTTAATCATGCTGTAGATTATCAGTAATTTATTTAATTAAGTTCACACAACTGACTAGAATGTACTCAAAATAACTATATTTCCTTCACACCCGTCCATCACCTCATCTCTTACCTAAGACCCTCTGTCCTACCTGCTGCCTCTGACTCTCTGCATCCAGCTCCTACATCAACAGACATGAAGATAGATTAAGTATTAGGTTTTTTACTGCCACCTGAAGTCAGTCAGCTTTAAAAACTCAAGAAAATATCATGAAATAACATGAATAAATACCAGATCACTACTTGTTCTTTGCATCATTTCACTGTTAAAAGGGAAAGGTTTTCTGACCATGAAGCTCTGTTTTTATGCAGAAAATACAGAAACTCTAAGAAACTTAAACTTCTTTAATGTGATGAATTTATTCTCGCTAATATAAATATACTACTATAGATTTTATAAGCTTTACTACAATCAATTCAATTCAAATATGCTTTTTTGATCCCAGAGGGAAATTAATTGTATTAGGATACACAGGTGTACTGAAGCAGGTAGACTAAATAACAGAATATTTGGTGATTTATGAATGTAAATTATAATCAAGAAATATCAGAGTGGACTTGGACTCAGTCGTAGGATTAAAGTACAGTTTAACTGATTAAAAACAACTCAATAATAGAATAAATACTATCACTAAAAGTGATTGCTAACATCAGCTATGATATGTGACTATAGCAGCAAGTTAACTTTTCATAAGACAAACAGCTGCCATGTGGACTTATTTCTGGTTCTTTGTAAAGAATAAAGTTTGATCAAAAGTTGGATGTTCTGTTAATGAGACTGACGTTACCTGCAGCAGTTCCAGGAGCACTGACAATTCATCACCATGTTGTGTGTCTGCACTGTGTGTGCATCTCAGTGAGATGGAGGTGGGGGTGGTGG
>NW_013954135.1:8701-19061 GCF_001266775.1 Austrofundulus limnaeus
GTGCATTGGACTCCGGGACATGCAGTTGCTCTGACGAGGCACATTGACCGCACCAAATTGTTTATTTAAAAGTTGTAGAGTGACCAAAACTTTTAACCAGCTGACCAGGCCAGCCAGTCAGCTGGCAGACAACGGGAAACTTCCCGGTTCCACCAGTCTGTCCGGGTCTGCCCTCAGATCATTCAGCTGTGTCTGGTACTTCCTGGTTGCTGTCGGGCAGACTAAACTATTTTGCGCCTCCTCATTTGGGGGAAAAAATCAGGACATTCATGGGCCCTTCTCCCTTCTTGAGCCCGGGGTACTCAGGTCCACTTTTCCCCGCACTTCCACGCCCATGTTAACTCCCGTAAAATAAGAAAGCATGAACAAATATGGGTTTTGTTTTGAGAATTGGATCATTCAACAAAAACTCCATGGTACAAGGATCTATTAATCCTAAGACCACAAGTGTCTGTGTAAGACTGCACACCAAGTCAATAAAGTGTTCCTGAGAAATTTCAAGCTGGCCCAAACTGGTGAACAGACCAAGTGGCTAAAAAAATCATTGCCATCCTCAGAACTGTGCCAGTAGTGGATAAAATTAATGATCAGAACTGAATACTTTGGAGAACTGTGATTTTGTATGCTCACTTTCAGTGTGTGTCTGTGTGTCGTTGTGTTTGTCCAACAAATATGTGCAATCAGCTTTGATGGCAACATATTTGGCACTGACAAGTCTTCATTCCCTCAGCTCCATTGTTCGAACTAGTCGCTCAGATTTTTTGACATGTCTGTGAATCGTGTCCACATCAACCTCCAAGAAATGCTCCTCCATCTGTTGCTCCCATTTATAAAGCACCCATTTGTGGTTGTGTGTCCACTGCTGTGTTTCACAGAGCAAATGTCTTTGTTTTTGTCTTGCAACAGTGTGAAAGGTTTTGACAGAATCTTGAGACAGTTTCTCAAAGCAGTTGGTAATCTAAAAACACTTTTTAAAAACTCTTGTGAAAAAGAAAGTTGGCATTTTTTCAATTGTAGGGTCTTATGATACAAAATGATGTCTTTACCAGGTTTAAAAAAATAATCTATCCTTAAAGGAAGAAAAACACAACAGATTCCAACATGTAAACAATTTTTAAAATACAAGCTGAAACAAAAAAGTTGTTTGAAAAGCTACATCCATCTTTGCTGCATCCACAAGACTTAAGAAGTTGCAGCCAGAAGTTGTGGATAAAATTTACTTGGTCAACTGATCAGCCATGGGTGTGACCACCTCTGTAAAGAGAGGAGTTTTGTCAGTTTGCTGGTTTGGAGAATTTACATAGGTTAACACAATACCAACATGGAATGGTAAATGGACTGTACTTATATAGGGTCTTTCTATCCAACCAGGACACTGAAATTGTTTTACATTACAATCTGTGTCCTCCTTTACCCTTTCACACAGCACTCTACCAGGTCTCTCCACAAAGCTAACCCAAACAGATCATTCTATCAGTGCTTTAAATCACATTCATACACTGATGTGGCACACATCAGGAACACTTAGTGAAAGAACATTGTAGGAATTGAACCCTGAACTATCACATTGGAGGATGACTCCCCTAACCACTCAGCTACAGCCGTCTAAAGACATCAGCTTCTGCCAATCTGGGAGAAGTTAAATATAACTTTTAAACAATCTGGACTCAATCATTCTAGAGTGAGAAACTATTTTAAAAGTAGAAAACATTTAGGACCGTTATTTGCCCAGGAGTGGGCATCCTAGTGGATTTATTCTTTGGTCAGATGGTGCTGTGCTCAAAAAATTGCAATAAACCTGAAAGCTCCATATAATGACTGGTTCACACTGCAAGGTTTCAAAATTGTTGGTTGATTTTCAAAACCAGAGACCCAACACATGAAGGTAAAAAAACATAGATATATAACAGGTTTGATCCTACAGTGTGTGGTGTACAGCCACACATGAACAGGTTTCACTCACAAACATTCCAATGTCAGACAGGAAATCTCACAAGACCTCTCGAGATCAAACATGACTTCAGATTAAATAAATATGGCAGATGAGGAAGAAGCGATGGCAATAGTTTGTGGACTTTTTATGAGAAATTTCAAAAAAAGGACACCGGACATTCTGGTGCTCCATGGCAGTTGTTTTGTCTTTTGGATTCCACTCCATGTTTCTGTCACCTCGCTTTCTGATTGGCTACAAATCTCGTTTATCCTGTTGTGGGAACACAACACACTATGATATTGGGCCAAGACAATCTAACGTGTTGAATAACACTGATCCGAGGTGACTAGATCACTCCTAATACGCCACACATGACAGGAATTTCTTACAAGATTATCTTTAGAGCCATCTCGATAAGGCCGGTGTCACACTACAAGAAAATCAGGCAGATATTTGCCCTTCCGATAGTCTTAATGAAGTCCAGATTATCGTGATGGCTCTAAAGATAATCATAGCAGATATTCCCGCCGTGTATGGTGAGCTAAGAGTGATCTAGTCGGCTCGGAAGGACGTCGGGATCGCTCCGAACTCAAATCAGGGATATTCAACATGTTTGATTTTTTGGCCCGAAATCACAGTGTGTACTCTTCACCCGAGCTCGTAGCCTGTTGAATGAGACGTGTAGCCAATCAGAAAGCAAGGTGACGTAAACACAGAGGGGATTCCAAAATACAGAACAAAAAAAAAACCTGTCATGACTCACCAGAAAGTCTGCTGGATGTTAAAAGTCCTATGGAATTGTTTTTCATATGGTAAAAATAGTCCACAAATGATCCACATTGTTTCTTCCTTGTTGCAAATGTTTATACTGAACTCATGTCTCTGGAAGTCACGTGAGATTTTTCCTCAGACATCTGAATTCTCATGAGATTTCAGGAAGTCTCATGTGATTTAATATCTGATAGTTCATGAATGAAATATCTTTTGGTGTGCCGTGTAGCTGTACACCACACACACTGTAGGACCAAACCTGATATATCCATGATTTTTTTATCCTTGTGTGGGCTCTATCAGTCTTTGAAAATCGGCCGACTGTTTTAAAATCTTGTAGTGTGACTCAGCCTTAATCAGAGTGTCCTTAAGATTGTCGGAATGGTGAAATCAGGTCAAAAATCTGCATAATTATCTTGCTGTGTGAACCAGACATAAGACCCTTCAGGGTTCAGTGAGTAGATTGAAGATTTTGACATAACAGTTAAAAAAAGATTGTAAAAGTATTGTTTGGATATGTTGTTATGAGACAGCTTCTTCTCCCTAAAAAGTTTACAAAGAAAAGTTGCGTCTGAATGAACTGCAACACTTCTGGAACAATGTCCAAAGTTGGGAAGTCTGGCCACAATAAACAGTGCTATGTTTGGAGAAAACTGAACACATCATGTTCGTACAAACAGCTCGTACTAACCATCAGGATGGTGCAGAGGAGTGATAGTTCTTCAGCTACAGGCCCTAGGTACATTGCAATCACTGAGTATACGATGAACTCTTCTGTAGTTCAAAGAATTCTATAGTCCAATATGAGGCCCTTTGACAGCTGAAGCATGGTCAAAATTGGGTTATAAAGCACAACAGTGAACTCAAACTCAAGCAAAAGTTCAACAAAACAGATGAGAAAGAAATAAGTCACGGTGTTGCGATGGTCCAGTCAAAATCCAGAACTCAACCTGATTGAAGTGAGGTCCTGAGAACAGCAGCAGAGACAGACAATTTATTTAGGGCTGGCTAGACTGGGACCATTGGTCACACAGCAGTGGCCTAGAATAATATTTTGTTTTTGTTTCTGCTACATGGTAATTTGCTGAAGATCTGATCGTGTTCCTTGGTCATTTTTTGTCCCCCCGTTGCTGAAGCAGGTGGAAAAATGCTCTCTGCCTGTCCATTACAAGTTTAGAAAGCAGTAACGTTCACATAGAAAGGCTAAAATTCCCTAAACTTGGCATGAGTCATCCATGTTGCAAGCCTGACCATACCATGTGGTCATCTGACATCATCAAAGCCCCAGCCCCTGACAACAGGTAATTACCTTTTTTTGGCTTGACCTAATTAGATATGCTTTGACATAACAAATTTAATCCAATCTGCAGGCAGTTCACTATGGTCAATACTAATCCACCCCACTACAGGAATGGAGTCCAATTTTTGGGGTGTGTGGCTTAATTCCTCGACAGCACCCCACTACAATAAAAAAAAGTTCCCAAGCCATGCACGGACCTGGAAAAATTTGGTACACATGTGTAACATCTCAGGAACTACAAAAAAGTCCACAGGAAGTCTGCTGTTTTGGATCAAAGCTGCCAATTTTTCTTTTTTTCTTGCACTTGTATCTGAGCTTACTCTCCCTACAGCTTTGAACATGCAGACTTCACATGCTGCATGCTTCTTTCAAGACTGACTGGTGGCGGGATGGTGTGGGTGTGGCAGAGTGGCAAATGCTGATACCTTAGTGTTTGCACACGGATTACACCAAATCACACATACATGAACTGATCTGCACCAAATTGTTTGTGCATCATCAGGGAGACCTGCTCAACACGCTGGTGTAGTGGTTTGACAAGATCACTTTAGACCCCTGTCGATTCATACATCCGTCTGTTGATCCGTCTGTCCATCCATTCAACATTTGAGATAATTTAAATAATAAAGGCCTGTCATGATTCCAACAAAACTGCTAGCACTGCTGAATGGCGACAGGGGACATCAGTGACAGTTTGCATTGAGTTTGATCTTGTCTCATTTACTTACACAGGCAGGGACTACTATGAAGAATCATATTGTTAGAAAACACCTATTTGAGTAGTGCAGTGAATAAGTGGCAAAGTGGCCACTGAGGTGGTCAAATAATTTTCTATGGTGGCCATGGCCAGCCTCTGTCTTTGCCCCTGGCTGGGAAGGAACATTGTGAAGAAATGTGGACTAAAATTCCTCCACAACACTATGAGATTAATAGTATAAAAACATATGAATAAAGTTATTGCTGCTAAAGGTGGTTCTAAAAGATGCTGAATTATGGAGTGGACTGGATTTTGTCTGTTGTACACTTGAGGTTAGATGTGACAAAATTTTTAGAACCTGGTAAAAACCAAAATTACTTTAATATGTCCTGATAAATAAAAGTCTAAAATATGACACAGGGTTTAATTTTTCCCCTTTGGATGTATATACAAGTCTTCTCCTTATTAACAATTTTATTTAGCTTTCATAAGTATAAGAAGCAATGTAAAATTTTGATTCGAACTGAAGAAGACATAATAAGGAAAGACACTGGTTCATTCTTTGCAAACCTCCCTGTTAGATACTGAGCTGTAAGAGTGGGTTGTTTTTGCAGCGTGACGGCATTTCACAGTGTGGCAAAGAACACTGATGATAGTGTGACTTTCAGTAAAGCTGGTCGATGCAAGATCGCCCCCCCCCCCACACACACACACACACTCCTCACTGCTCACATGTGAGCTCTTGCATCAAAGTTTCATCATGCAACTAAAAATAAGAAAGAAACCCTGTGAAGTCAGACCGCTTTGACTGGACTGTTACACTGAATCTGCAGCAGAAAGGTTTCTGAGACCACCTCTGACAAGCTGAAACAGATTTGTAGCACTGACACATCAGGATCTGATATGTGTCTGGGTTTGTGTGTGATGATCAGCCTTTGGGAGATAAGACACGAGTTCAACAAGATGTTCAGTGTTACAAGTCAAATATGTTTTTTCCACATTTAGGTATGAAACATTGTCAAATTTGCTCATGGGACTCTTTTTCACCCTTTTTTAACTATTTGAAATTGGATATACAAATAGTGAAGTTCAAGTTATCCCAAATGTTTTTCAGTCTTCCAGCTTTACTTTTTTTGTTAAGGTGCCCATATTCAGTGGTTGCATACTTGGAAGGCTGATTACGTCACAGCGTAACAGCGGTGCACCGAAAAGCTGTCCAAACTCAAAGCTCCTTCAATTGCAGCCCACAAATGCATCCTCCTGTCTCCCTGAATTGACCAGTCCGTTGTATCCTTCACAACCTACCCTATCCCAAGATCCGTTGCAGGCCAACCGAGAGATATTTTTTGCCTGTAATGATGGATGAAATGAGAGATGGAGGAAGACAGGAGTACCGTTTTAAATTAAAACTTGGTGGTACAAAAATTTGAAGTTTAAAGTGGTTTTGTTGTTAGGTCTTTGTCATTTGCATAAATGTTTATTTTTTATTATTTTTGTCAGAAATTATTGTAAATTAGCTCGTATGGCTGGTGCCTTATTTTTATGAACTGCCGCAAAGTTTGTTTTGTTAATTTATAATATTAATATATTAATATTTAACTAATTTTGATTTTTATAGCTTCTGTTTAGCGCCGTCACATTTACTAGACGGTATACTGTATGCCAGGGTAAGGGTGAGAATACAGTAAAGCTGAAGGCTAGACTGTCCTAATTCAAAGCCACTTTCTTCCGGTTTTAGACAGGTCTATTTAGCCTGGGTCGTACGAAGGACGCAGCCCCTGAACTTGGACACAGCCAGTGAATGTTGTGTGAGCACTACCTAAAAGAAGCTTAAAAAGAATACATGGAAGAATTGGCTTGGTGTAAAGTCAGACTTTGGATTATGATAAATATTTTTTGGACTTTAGTAAAGACTAATTATTGTACTTTTTTGTTGAGTTTGTTCAGAGCTCAGATAAAGCTTTTGGTTTCTCACACAGAAGATGAATTGAAGCCCTTCAAATCACACAAAAAACTAACATTTCAAAGGATTGTGAATTATGTAAAGATTAATTACATTAATAAGTGTTACTGTTGTAGAATTTCATAGGCCATCTTTGATAGAATATGTACCATACGTTTGGTCATGTCAGGTCAGATAACCTGTTCACAGTGAAGCAGCAGGAAGTTACACCAGGAAAAGAAAAGGGATCAAAGTGCATCCATGCAGTTGAGGAAAATGAAAAAAAAAAAAAAAAAACAGTCTCATGAGAGAACATGTGTTGTAGAGAAGAAAGGCCCTAGATGGCTGACAGGTTAAGACTCAACACCTTCCAGCTCGGAGGTGACCATGCTAACCGTTGCACCACCAGTGCAAATAAGCCAGCTGTAAAGTTGTTATTGTGTTTTTCCCCTGCTTTCTTTGAACAGAGCCCAAATTACAGTTTTCCTTCCTCCAGTATGTATTCAAAATAAGGATTCTTAACTTTGTCATTTTGTTTGGTGACAAAGAAATTCAAAATTTGCTAAAATATGTCTACTATGAATGTCTATGTCACTGTCAGGAAAAACATTTAAACCATTAAAACTGTAAGATAAACAGTTTGATTTATGTTACGATAAGCAATAAAACCATACATTTGGGCACATTGGTATTTATGGGCTAAAGTATGTGTTTAAAAATATTTTATTGCTTAAATGGAATTCAGTCAAAACTCACAAAAAGATGATCTTCAATTACGTTTTTAAATTAAAAAAATATATTTCTCAGTAAGGTTGGTGTAAATAGCACAACAATTAAATCATGGCAAAACAACAAATAGGACATATATATTAAACCAATTACTAACTAAGCCCAAATCATCAGTTTTTCCAATGTGTAAACACCTCTACATTGCTCTTATTTTCACAAAGCATGTTATTCACAAGACTTGTGGTTCGTTTCGATACAAACTTGCAAGTTGAGCTACCATCACCAGGGGAAGAGCTAGACATTTTGTTGCATCAGGTGGCTGAGGTGTTTTATTACGGAGCACATACAAATAAAGAAAAGCAATTTGGTTTTGAAAATTCAAGATGATCGCAGCTAATTCCACATAGCTTTAATTTGCTGTTTTAAGAAATATCAACCTAAACATTTTTTGTGATCATAGCTAAGAATGATTCAAAAGACATGCTGAATGCTAGTCACAACTTATTATATTCAGCCATCTTTAGACATGCAAAACTGAGGATTGGTATAGAAGTAGTCTAAAACAATCTTTATCAACTTTGAAATGCTAATCAAAAATTCAAAATGGCAACCACAGCTAACTTTAAAAGGTTATTCAGCTATTTAAAGACTTATGGTGATGAAATTTGTTGTGGTGTAGCTAAAAATGAGCACATCAATTGGCAATGCTAATCTAAAATCAATCTATCCGCTGTGCTAATGCAAATTTTACAAAGGGCTTTAATCCAGCCATTTTTAAACAGATGCCTGCAAATTTACATAGTACGGTAATATCAAAGAAAAATC
This sequence comes from Austrofundulus limnaeus, assembly GCF_001266775.1. Taxonomy (NCBI): domain Eukaryota; kingdom Metazoa; phylum Chordata; class Actinopteri; order Cyprinodontiformes; family Rivulidae; genus Austrofundulus; species Austrofundulus limnaeus. The sequence continues at coordinate 16,899 of NW_013954135.1, forward strand.
TTTAACAAAAATGTAAATGCAAATAAACCCCTCTGGCTCCGCTCCTGATGGTCACACTTTAAGTTAAGTTTAAGTTAGCAGCTACATATATGATCAGCAGCACCTGGCTGCAACCTTCTCTTCTAAATTTTATACAAGCAGCAAGAGCACACAATTTTTTTCTCATTTTGGCTCCATTTTTGTTTATTAAATAATGACATTGTAACATATTTTGTGTGTTATTTTTTCTAAACTGAATGTTAGATTTAAACAATTTTAATCTCTGGTACCTGGGGTCAGATTTTATAAAGGATTGCGTGAAAACCATACTAAAAGTGAATGTATGGCCGAAAGGCAGAAATGGCGTACGCCAAAAAAAAAATTCTGATTGAGTTTGCGCACAAGGTCCCGCCTCAGGTTCTACCCTCTATACACCCACACTCAACCATAAACAGTCAATGCAAAGTACATCATGAATGTTAAGATGTATTTAAATCAGTCAGCTGATCAATGTCAAAACAAAAGCGATTAGCTCAGACACATGCTCCGTTGTGCGTCTGAAGGAGGACAGGTGCTGACAACTGCTTACGTGAACAGATTGTAATTGACACAGATTTTACCTCATTTTGCAGGTTTACAGATGTTTAGAGTACACTCAAATAAAAGAAATGTCGCAATTGTGGGATATAAAGCATATTATTTTGTTTCAATTACTCAAAACTATGAGTTTTTTGCATCAACTTAAGTTATTYGTGTTGTTTCAAAGTAAAATTATGATATATCTGATTTACTTAGCTGTGTTAAGTTTCCCCAACTCAACTCAGTAAAGTAAATATTTATCCCACTCCATTCCACTTGGTGGCAGTATTGCACACCGTTCTTTTTCCCAACCACCAACAAACATTAAAAGAAGAAGAAAAAGAAGCACATGGACTTCTCCTAGCACTTGGACATAAGCTAATGATTTGTTTCAAAAACACAGCTTCGAATTAATTATTTCTCTCAGAGCCTGCAGGATGATAAAGACAACAAATAAAATTAAATAAGTCAGATAAAGTTAGAAATAAGTTCACCATTCTTCTCCCCCGTCCACCCCCTCCTGCCTGCTGTTATCTGCAGCTGACCGTAACCCCCCCCCCCACACACACACGCCTACACACATCCCCACAGCCCTGCACTTGTAAGAAATACGGGCTTTAAAAAGCAAACCTTTTGTAGCATCCACACTGGTGAGGGTGGGCGCGCCCTGCGCAAAGCGTGACTTTTGCTGTTGTGCTGTTGAAATGTCTCTTGTTGGGGAGGGGTCTGTGAGTCAGGGTCATTTGAGGAGGAAGGAGATGGATGGAGATGCGTGAACTTTTATTTAGGATTTAAGTTTTTTATTTCAAAGATCCTTATGGCTCAGCAGCAGACGCATAAATTATTCTGTTAAGAAAGCTAAAGTCTATCTAAAATCTAAGTCTGATTATGAAGTGAAATTAAATATCTGACAGTGATCATTACACAGTGTGGCTATGATTCCTCACTTCACCATATGTGTCGCAGTTTCCCGTCTCCAAAATGAGCGTACGCATGAGTCAGAGCTGGTATGAGGCACAGCACATTTTCATGTCAAGTTTGGATTTTATAAATCACAACCTTTGCATGAAAAGTGGCGTACGCAATTTCTGGGCTCGTTTTGTGCATACGCAGGCTTTATAAATCCGACCCCTGATCATTTAGTTTATATCCTCTAATTTAAATTTCTAGAAATGAAGACTGAAAGAAAACGTGTACACAAGTATCAGAGCGTATTGAACAACTTGTGACTCTCGGCAGACTCAAAAACAATCAGTGATACGATCTGACTGTAAGTAGGTGGAATTTTGTGAGCTTATGAATGGGGAAGAGCCTAGGCGACCCTTGTCTCTGCTGCCGTGACTCTCCCAGGCTTGACTCTGCAGCTGCCAAGTGAACCACGTGACCACAGAGTGTATCCTCAGGTCACCTCTTTCTCTCGACAAGCAGCGAGTTTTTCAGTTTGTGTCTCTAGTACCTCTCTTTACCCCCCCCCCCCTTCCTCATTAAATTTTCTCAAACTGCCCTCTTTGTTTGAACGTAAAATAAATCTGCGTGTGCTTCTTGATAAATTGTGTTTGAACATGGTACCCAGTGTAAACATTTCCTTATCTCTGTCTGCATCGC